>NW_027491324.1:1800000-2079424 GCF_021521415.1 Bidens hawaiensis
GAGCTGAGTGAGTTCAAGTTTTCATAAACAATAATTCATACTTTATTTCAAAGCTATAGTTATAAACAATAGAGAAGGTATAAATAAAATAAATTATATATAATTCACCAAGTAATACAATCATCGTCGAACACACGTACACGGGCCACTCCACCACGAGTCAAGACTCGAGTAATATATTTGACCCGGACGCGGTAAGACCTAAGCATGTGACACGAGCCTCTCCACCACGAGTCAAACCCGAGTAATATATTTGACTCGGTCACAGCTTATACATCCGAGCACAAGATACGGGCCTCTCCACCACGGGTACAACCCGACTAATATATTTGACCCGATCTCGGCTTATACATCCAAGCACGGGGTACGGGCCTCTTCACCACGGGTACAACCCGAGTAATATATTTGACCTGATCTCGGCTCATACATCCAAGCACGTAATACGGGCCTCCTCACCCCGGGTCTTCCCCAAGTAATATATTTGACCCGATCACGGCTCAACATTAACAGACCTCTTCACCACGGGATTTTAAAACCCATGTAATATATTTGACCTGCCAAAATGATGATCACGTCACACGGGCCTCTCCACCGTGAATCACCATGCACGCACACATCAATAAGCCTACATACATCATTCTTAGTCACGAGAAACTAAATATCATTATACAATCGTAGGCTATAAGGTACACATCCTCATACGTACATACATACCTCCATATATACAAACATATATATATTCCTACATAAATATATATATATATATATATATATATATATATATATATCATCCCATACGGGAACTAAGTAGATAGGTCTACTCATATTCAATTACTACCAAGTCTGCTAACATCCTCGAGTCTAGACCATCAATAGTGTATGTAACCTTAAGGACACAAGACCATGAACGAGTCTAAAATATCCTAAGGCATATAAAATAATTCAAATATAGCTTTCAAAATGCACCATCACGAGCGAGACCATGTAAAACTATTCAAATCATTGTAACGAGTAAAATCGTTTAAAATTGTATTTCGGTGTGTATGCTAGCCCAAAACGTAAAAGAGTAAAAAGGGCATCATGAACTCACCTGGAATCGATCGAACACCTATAACGAGCTAGGAAATCCCTAAGTGCACACTCACAAGTAAGGGCTTGTAAATTATACACAACGCGTTACTAATCTAGACCACAAGGACATACTTGCCTAATGGGCCGCCCAAGCCCAACACTTTGGCCCAAGGCCCAACAACTTGGCCCAAGGCCCAACACTTTGGCCCGAGGCCCAACCACTTGGCCCGAGGCCCAACCACTTGGCTCATGGCCTAACACTTGGCCCGAGGCCCAACCACTTGGCCTGAGGCCCAAAACTTCGCCCAAGGCCCAAAACTTGGCCCGAGGCCCAACACTTGGCCCGAGGCCCCTAAAACCTTTCAACTAACCAAAACCACCGATTAAGCCTAAAACGAACTTGTTGATTAATAACGAGTAAAACGTGCAGATTTTAGCATGCGAAGATGCATTTAATTACATAGGATAACCTTTGAATTAAATTATTAAATTTTTACCAGACTTTAATAAATGTCTTAGGTTTATAAAAATATTTTTATTATATTTTTCTATTAGACCCAAAAATCATAAAAATTCTTCCAATACAGAAAGGTATGTGCAGCTATTTCAGCGCGCAACAAAATGGTTTTATTTTTATAAAATTCATTACAGAACCAAATTAAACGATTCTAATGGGGTGTGGTTCCTAACTCAAAACACTAACTTCCAGAAGTGGAACCAACCAATTTGGACTTGTCGAAAAAAGGTTATGACGTCGGGAAGACAGACCAGAATCCGTCATCCCGCATCAGCTTTGACACTCGATTTTATAAATTCATAAAAACTATTCAAATCTCGTCCAAAAATTACGTATTATACCTTTCTGGAAACTAGACTCAAAGTAGAACATCATGGAATCAAGAATTGATCAAAAACAGTGGATTAACATCGCGTTACAGACCCTACAATAAACGTATACGAATCTGTCAGCAAGCTGTTATCATCAAAACTCAATCTTAACGACCAATAAGCGCGTTAATATGATCAATTAAGGTGTAAAAGACATGGGGAATCATAAAACCGACCTTGAATTGAAGTTTTCATGGCTGAAACTTGGCTGGGCAGAAGAAAAACGAGCAGGGGGGTCCAGGTCCGACGGCTGCAAATAGGTTTAGGGTTTGAGTTTTCTTTTGTTTTATAATATAAAATAGTTACATCCAAGTCCCTCCAAATTGAAGTATGTAGCAACTTGGGTGGAAAGTTAAGTGAGAACGTTTACGAGGTTTGCAAGGAGCTCCCGGGAGAATGCCGGGTCAAGCCCGATAAATATACAAACTCTACAACGTGCATGCCGATAAACGAAAATGTCGGGTGCTACATACTAGTATAATACTTTAAGTCGTAAGAGGAGATGTTTTGGGAAAAAAGGATGGACAAACGGACTTTTTAATCGTATTACAAGGCTCTAAATTAGAAAGATGAAACCCCGGCTTTTTGACCAATATTTATAAACGATCGAGCCAATTAACGAAATTTACGGGCGGTACAATTGGGTTAGAATACTAACTAAAAATGTGAAGTTCTAGAAGTGGAACCAGACCAACCCATTTGGATTTTTCAATCTCAGTTTATGATGTCGGGAAATTAGGTTAGAAAACATCTTTCCACATCAGATTCAAGATATAATTTTGTAAATTCATAAAAACTATCTTTTCTATGTCCAAAAATTACAAATCATAATTTTCTGGAAACTAGACTTGACGAAGTATAACCTGAATCAAGAATCGATCAAAAATCATCGTTTATCATCAAGTTACAGTCAAATCTTAAGTGAGTACAAAACTGTTACAATTCTGACCTAGGTAAAACACATGCACATTTCATCTTTACAATAACCCTAATGTTCTCATCCTTCGACAACTGATATACAGCATCACTGTCAACATTCATATTATAGAATGACCATCATATTATCTAGGGTATCGTGACGAGCTTAAATAAATTTTTTAAATAACTAATAGCATGATAAGCAAGCTTAATGTACTAAGTCATGTAACACAAAAAATCATATAGCACTTAAAATTTATATCCAAATTATTTAAACATATCTGGTTTGAAATTAATCACCAAAGCATACTGACGGATTCGTGTGTGTGACTCGTTACTGACTTGTGTATATGTTATGCATGACGTGGAAGATACTGGAAGGTTTAGGTTAATTGAGTTAATATGAAAATGCGTAGTGTCACATTAATATAATAAATATTCAAAAAAATGTTCAGGCAAGCTCCTCGCGCTATGTGGGGGATTTAAGGCGTTTGAACACGCCCACGCGATGCGCTTCTATTTCCGGTCCCAACTAATTTGTACCCCGCGCTTCGCGGCGGAGTGATGCTAATCCTACGCGTTACGCGAGCGAGTCTAGGTGGGTCTAAAGTTTGATAACGACCTACTTAGGCATGTTTAAACAACCTTACATGAATATCATTCATCCCTACCATCAAGAGGGAGCTATAGGGTGATTTCAAGGGAGGACAAGCTTCTGGTTCGATCCAAGTTCATTCGGTTTGAAGGTTTGAAGATTTAATTTATAAAAGAATGAACCTTATAAAAGAAGCTTATGTGATTGAAAGCGGTTTGTAACTAGTTAATAAAAGTTGTGATGAATCTTATAATTTATATTGGATACTATTTTTCGATCATGCTTGGCTAGATCTATTGGGACTACCTAGGTTTGATGTTTAACGAGTGATTTAACATTGTTTTGGGTGTCTAATGAATATTTGATTGTAAATCTATTTTCAAGTTAATGTTTAATGATTTTATTCCATGTATACCTGCTACCATAGATGAGTTTAAGTTTCATGAGCCCTTGTGATTGATTATTAAATGAATTTGTTTCTTGTTTTTGTTAATTTCATGTTTAACGAATACCAGGTGTGTTGGTTAAGCATGATACACGTATGTTAGGGTTTTTGAGTTGTGACTTGTTAAAAATAGTAGGTTCACCCCCTTTTAGTTGGACCAAGACATAAGGGGTTAGCTTATCATCTTAGCTTAGTTGATTTAGTTAGTCGTTGCGAGACCAGGTGTGATTTTCTAGGTGTCTAATAGGTTAAGTTGTAAATTAGGTCATGTTATCCTTTATATCAAATTATCCCTGTCCCTTAGTTTTGTAATTAGCTCTAGCCGTAGTGGGATATGTGATTTAGACGTGGACCAAGTGATGAGTCATTAGGGTACTTAGATAAACAATTGTGATTTAAAACAATCTAGACGCCGTTAGGGTTTTATGGTAAAATAGACCTTAGGGACCCAGTTACCTTAGCTTTGTTTAGGTTAGCTCATCTTTAGCACCCAGTTTCAAGCATTCATTAACACATGAGTCTATCCTATAATCACGAATTCATCCTACTCATTAACTCGATTGTTAATCATTAAGTTTTTCCTTATGTTCTTTGTTAGTTCATTTAGTTAAATTAGAATAAATTAGTTAATATATATATATATATATATATTCAAACATCATCACCACCTTCAGATTCATTCAGAATATGTGTTGGGCCAGCATTGATAATGATGTTTTCACCAATTTCGTAGTCAATGTCGTAGATTAACTCAATGTTGGCGGTGACAGGAGACAACGGACCAGAGGACATCTCATCATAAAACCTCTTAAACTTCTCTTCAATATTTTCTTCCATGAGCTTATCTTCATGAAGACGCTTCTTAGCTTCAAGCTCTTCTGCCCGTCTCTGTGCCTCAGCTTCATCATCAACACCCTTTGAGTTATCACCCTCTTAATTTCCCCCACACCATAACCACCCCCATCATCGTTGTTGTCACCATCATCGTCGTCGAATGAATCGTGCGTATCATCATCTTCATCACCATAATCTCACCATCTTCATCCTTACCGCCACCGCCTTCTTCCTCTGCCACAACCTTATGTTAAACGGTTGTGCCAGAAGGACCAACACCCTTATCACTTGCATCATTATCATCGTTGTCACACCCCAAGTAGCAAATGCGGAAGCGTAACACGGGAATGTAAAAGACACCTCTGGTATCAAACACATTGTTTATAGAGAAACATTACAAACTAAATTACAATATATTACATTGTTCTACATTCGATTACAAGCTAGGTGGTACAATTACAACCAGCCTGTTATACTAACTATTTCTTACTATTACACTTGCTTCTATTCACACAGCATCAATCACACTTTGTACACATAGCACATCACCAAGTTATTCCAGCTTTGGTATACCTGAAAAGCAGTTTAAAGCGGGTTAACTACAAATAGTTGGTGAGTTTCACGAGTTTCACGAGTTTCGAGAAAATAGTTATGCGTAATCACAAGTCATCGCTTGTATGTATGCTTATAAGTATGTATGTAAATGATGTAATTATGCTAAGTTATAGTGAAGCCTTAACTATTCGTTCGTTCTGCGTGCTTCCATTCCCCACGTCCAATCAACCACTGTGCCCCCTTCTGTCCACAACATGCCCCAAGTAGCTATGTCTAACACTACATAGCGTGTTTGTATAATTATAGTCATATGGAAACGGGATAAGTCTCAACAAACCATGCTGGCTCTGTTTGGGTTTTTCAAATCAATAATACTATTCACAAGCCACCTGCTCGAAGTTAATCACTGTGTTAGTGGGGATTTTCATGTGTTAGCACTTAGATAATTCCCATCAATACATGTTTTAGATATGTATATGTAATCAAACAAGCTTTTCACCCCAAAAGTTCATAAAACTGTTTAAAGAGAGGGGTCATAAAACTCACGGTTTTGTAGAGATCCGGTATGGTGTCAGCTTGTAGTTCGTTTTGACTTGTTATCACTAGTCCCTATAATCAATTTTATAACAATATTTATATTTTAATATTATTATAATCTCTACTAAACTGGGCTGTATATCTAGTCTGGGTATAGCTGTTACACCCAGAAAGTGTCAATAGGCTTAGATTGTGATGTTGTTTAATGTCTAATACTTAAAACCGAACTTGGCTCAGTTTCCATGTTTCACCAGCTGGGCCAAGTTGATTGTTTCTGCATTTAGAAAACAGGTATGGGGATGCAAACTTGGGTAAATGTGTTGGTTGATAAAAGAATTAAGTTATAAAGAAAGATCACAAATTAGGGGTTTGGATTCGCTACGGGGCTAATTTCCGTTTATTCAGTCTGGTTTGGAGAAATACGCGCACAATTCACCCAAATTACCAGGATTTCTCACAAAAAGTTTGGATTTAATTAATTAACCAAAAAATAAGGTTTTTGATCACTCTTGATGTTCTGATATTCCGACAGGTTCGTTAATCACGAACTTGTTAGTTTTATCTTCAATTTAGCACAATTAACTATCCGTTTATCATTAAATTATAAAAATTTAGAAACTTATAAATTAAAATATTTATACTTTTATAAAAGTATTTATATAATTATTTACTGATATATTAATTTATAAAAATTCACTTTATATGCTATATTTAGCCCGAAAATCGTCCGCTTATACCAAAGACTTTTCGAAAATTCCGAAAAATATTCATGAGTGATCCAAATACTTCCCAAAACAACCTGTAAAATTTCCAAAATTTAACAACCTTGCCAAATTACCGTTTCAAGCCTAAAACGATTATAAAAACCTAAATAAACGCGAACCCACAAAACATAGCTAGGGTTTTCCAAATAACCCCAAATTTAATATGTGATCATATTATACCAAATCTGAGTTTCCCACAAAATTTCAGAATTTTCAAAATAATTTAATATTTTTCCGAAATAAACGTCCCTAATCGGTAATAACTTCGCCAAATATTCTCTTGTGGTCGAAAAATTACCAAATTTGAACAGGGACTAATTCATATGGTCCCTGATGTCCCTGCAAAATTTTACAAGCTAACAATATTCACATCACCACCTAACCCTAAACAGCCCATAAACGAGCAATTTGGTATTACCTTCGCGGTTTTCGCTCGTTTTTTCTCTTTTAATCAAATTTCCAGGTTCGTGTCCTTCTAAGTAGGGTAGATTTAGGTCCTATATCGCAAACCAAGCATATATGATCAATAGAAATCCTTGAGACTTAGGGTTTCAGTTAGAGCTGTAGGTTCCCTGGACGGATCACACGAGATATCCCGATATACACAGGTGCGGAATCCCTGTGTAGATCGTTACGGACGTAGAACACAAACACACGAACACACGAATACGATACGAACAAACTCACGTTATATTAATAACTCAACACGTGATATAATCACAGTTACAGACTCTCGATCTCACGTCACTTGACTCACTGATTTACACGTACATGAACAACTCCTAAACAGTAATCCGTAACCTATATAAATACACGACAACTTCGCCTCAGGCGAAGTTGTCCATAACTTCGCTTGTTCAACAAGTTCGCCTAGGCGAACTTGTCAACAACTTCGCTTGGTTAACAAGTTCGCCTAAGCGAACTTGTCAACAACTTCGCTTTAAACAA
Organism: Bidens hawaiensis; assembly: GCF_021521415.1. Taxonomy (NCBI): domain Eukaryota; kingdom Viridiplantae; phylum Streptophyta; class Magnoliopsida; order Asterales; family Asteraceae; genus Bidens; species Bidens hawaiensis. The sequence goes on from NW_027491324.1 coordinate 1,807,556, forward strand.
ACAAATACATAAACAATATTACAGACTCGATTACAGACATTAGACATATGAACTACTGACATTTATGCACCAACAGACTCCCCCTTGGCAGTAGCTTCATATCTTGATCTTTCAGCTCTTGTCTCGTAATCCTGTATCTTCACGCGTGCACTCCTTCTCTAACACACACAGACACAACTCGTTGATACTTTCTTGCTTCGTCCTTCCAAGCTGGAATATAAAAGATTTTCTTCTCGTTAAGCACCTTCAGATCAGCTTGCGATAAGTTAACAAGATGCATCGGATCGTAAACTCTAAGAATCTCTTGTTCATCCTCATCTTCCATCACTGCCTCCGCTGTCTCACAATCAACGAACCACCACTTTAGGTCTTTGAGCACATCCTTGGGCATAAGCTTCATTGGTACTTCTTTAAGGCACCGGATTGGTTTATACTTCATAACCATCCAAGGCTTTCCATCAGCTCTCAAACCTCTATCCTTGTCTTCAACAAGTTTCCCTTTTTGTGGTTTCAACAGCTCAAACTTCTTTTCCTTTATGCTCTCTTTCCATACGATTTTCCCTATGACTCTAGCCATATTATCGTCACTTCGATTGATCAACCCCAATCTGGCTAAGTCTTTAACCTCACACTCAGGCAGTGTGTTTAACGATCTAAACATTCTTCTCAGGTACTGAACTCCATCATATCGTTTAATCACGAAGAGCCGCAACTGCTCATCATAAATCCAGCATATAATCCCTTTCTTTGCTTCAGCATAGCCCTTAATATTGTAACTCTTTTTGAACATTGTAGGGACTGTCGGTTTCTTCGTTTTGACGAACCAATGAGCGTATCCTTCCTTACACCTCGGCTGCTCTTCCCATTCAGTATCTTCAACTGCCGTCTGATCACCCATATCGGCCTTCTCAATCCCTGGAATGTCATGTTCGACATTTTCCTCTACTATCTCGCCTTCCTCAATCTCATTCTCAATCTCAATCTGCTCACCGATCTTCTCAATCACATCACTCGGCAGCACATCTTCATCAAATAACACATCGTCACTGAACATATCATCGTCAAGTTCCCTCAACGCATCAATCACGTCATCATCAACCAACACCACATCATTACCACCAGAACCACCAGCCGCGTCGGCAGACTCCCCCTCAGCTGTGGAAGTACCAAGAGCTTGAGAAGTTCTTGGCAGCTCACCACCTGCATCTTTCGATGCATTGGGATCATCGTCTTTGTCGTTTCTCTTCTTCGTCCTGAGCTCGTCGCCCTTACAGCTCATCTCCCCCTGAGATGCCAAGAACTCCTTCAAGGCATCTATAATTTTCCCATGCTCAACCAGGAGGGATGACTGTAGTTGATTTGCTTCCACTAGGCGTTGAATAGTCTTCGATTGCTCTGCCACGATCCGCTCTAGTGAAGCTATTCTCTTTGAGTCTGACATAGGCGTAGGCGAGACATCAGAAGCAGGCGTAACCGCAGGTGGTACCATACCTGATAACCCTGCAGTAGTGACGACCGTTGACTCTACAAATCGTGCAGCAACCACCGACTGAGTAAGCGTTGGAGGTGGTAGAGACACGATCTCCGGAGTCATCATCTGGATAGTAGTGGTAGATGGAATGCCAGCAGATGATGTAGCCACCACGGGAACATCCGCAGCGCTTGTACTTGTAACCTGTACAGAAGTAGGAACGATAGACATACCAGACAGTGCAGCCGGAGCAAAACGTACCATCCTTGAAGTCTCTCCAGCTCCCATGCCAGCACCTGTCCTTTCCCGTCTTGATCGTCTTATCAGCTTATGTATATCTTCTTCCTCTTCTGACTCATCATCATCCTTCGTTCTCTTTCTTTTCCCAAACGTTCTCTCTCGAGACACCATCAACCGTCTCCCCTCATTCATGATCTCATCCAAATCTGAGTCAGCCATCGAAGTTGCTGCTCTAGTAACACTCACACCAGAACCTTGTGCAGCAGAGACCTGCACCTCTGCATGTGTAACAACTTGATCCATATCGAAATAACCTTGACCTCCAAAGACAGCATCAATATCTATATCCTCTGCGGCATACACAACAGGCACAGCGGATGCAGCTTGAGTTGCTCTTGCCTGTCGCGGCTGAGGATCTCTGAACTCGTCCCCACCAGCAGGAACATACTCTGGGTTGATTAAAAACCCAAACAGTGGAGTATGCCTTGGACGACGTTCAGGGTTGCTCCTCGCACTCGAAGTGCGGCATTGAGCAAAGATACGTTTGCTCACAGATTCCACGTATCTGATCGGTCGTCGCTGAGGTAGATTCGGAGCCACATGGTTCAATATCATCTGGATGAAACGTGGATACATAATGAACCGCTCCCGAGCCATCGCCCTCCTCTGTCTGTCGATCTCGTAAAAGACCATCTGACTAAAACTATAGCGTTTATTGTAAGTCAGTGCGGACTGCATGGTCGCACCCATACCGTCAGTGCCCGCCTTCCTTCCTGACATGCAAACTATCATGACGTGCATAAGGAAGCGCCACTGATCAAGTAGAAAACCCTTCCGTCTCTGTGAATCGCCTAATGGACCAGAATAGCCCATTCGGAGAAACGCTCCATCACGAAACGGAGCCACAAACTCAGTTGGGTCGTCCCTCGTCTCTTCTCCAAAACGTAACGCCACCCGAATCTGTTCAGAATTGAACTGAACCTGAAGATTGTTCACAGTCGCTCGCATGACCGGGGGCTCAACACGACAATCGTATTCTACCGTCTGCCAAAAATCTTCGATATTTGGTAAGGATATCGGCAGAGTGTTCGTGATAGCATGAAAAATCCTCGAGCGTATGAGGAAAGTAATAATCTCGCGGTAATCCTCAACGCCGCTCGCTTCCGGGTCAAGGGTGATGTACATATTGTGACCCGGGAAAAATTGCCTCTGATTGTCACCATCGTCTCCTCCTGCACCTCCAGCACCAGCTACTGCAGCCATATCTGCAACAAACGAACCAAGTTAGATAAACGTTAATGAATAACACAAGTTCGCTGGTTACCATGAGCGAAGTTGTGATAAACTCTGTATAGGCGAAGTTAAAGATGAGGCGAAGTTGGGAACAACTTCGCTTCAGCTTTAAGTTCGTCTAATTAGTATTAAGTAAAAATGATCCAGGCGAAGTTAATGGAAACTTCGCCTCATCACAACATCGCCTCAGGCGAAGTTAATGACAACATCGCCTCAGGCGAAGATAAGCCCCAGGCGAAGTTACGGATAACTTCGCCTCAGGCGAAGATAAGCCCCAGGCGAAGTTACGGATAACTTCGCCTCAGGCGAACTTAAGCTTCAGGCGAAGTTACGGATAACTTCGCCTAAACCCTAACTTCGCCTGAATCGAAACGGCGACAGTTCGCCGAAATCCGATGGTCCGAGGTTTCGAAATCGGTCCAAACGACCCCTGATTAGCATGAATGAACATGGAATATATGATAAATCGACATCTCGAACCTTGAATCTTAATAAAATCTGGGAAAATAACTCGGAATCGAAATAAACAATAAGTTCGCCGGAAAATCAGTAAGTTCGCCGGATAAGTTCGCTGTGTTTTGAAAAGTGATGAACAGTTTTGACTGCTGAACATCCTTATATAGGGTCTGGGTTATACAGGCGAAGTTACGGATAACTTCGCCTAGGCGAAGTTATTCACAACTTCGCCTGTTTAACAACATCGCCTATATTTACAAAATCAAACCTTATAATTTGAACATTTTTCAATTAACTCTTTAAAACTTCCCTTTAAGAAATAAATGACATGATCAATTCTAAGTAACCAGTTAAAAAATCATAAAACTATCTAAGTACAAAAACTTAAAAAATTTAAAGTATAAGGGATCAAATTTCAGTCTAGTTAGGGACTATCACGTTTTTAGAAAAGATCCGAACATGAATCATACTAATTACGTGACTGTCACATAGATCCGTGTTTAGCTGTATTATGACATATTGAGACAGGTTGTAAGCAGGTATAACTTAAAGTGGTTTTCATCGTTTCTGTGATACGAGTTAGGTTCGATTAAGCCTCAAAATTTAAGTGGACAACAACTCAGAAATATTGATGCCTCCTATCTATTCTCAAAGCGTATTTGGCTTTCCCCAAGTCACCCCGAATTGACTTCGACCCATAGTGTCTGATTAAACTTGTAAGTATTCTTGATCTGGTTCCCGTTCTTCTCTCTTACTCAATGATTGTGAAGTCTTGATTTTGTCATCTCTAATATGTTTCAATAACTCCAAAAAAGTTTTTAATTTTTTTTTTTTTTTAATTAACATAGACTTCAAAGTAGAAATTAACTGCAAGTCCCGAATCTGGATCACTGCAGTATCTTGAGACGCTATCTTCACAGGAATCAGAACACACATGGGCTCGTGTATGACTGGGTAATCGCTTTTCTGCCTATCATTCGGAAAGATATATATGAAGACATGCAAAACTCTTAAGGAGTTTCCATGTAAAATCAAGTAAATTTAGTTTGTATCACGTCTACTTTTACGCACCATAAAAAGTTACCATGACATACAATGACTGTCCTAAAGCCTTTTAAGCCTAATAACTTCACTAGTTAAGCACACAGAATCAGTATATAAATCATTTTCCAAGATTGGATCAATTTTCTTGTAAACATAGCTAACGAACTTCTTACGAAGTAGTAGACTTGAAAAATAATTTCATTTCCCAAAAAAAAAAAAATTTTGAATTTCAATCGCCCCGATCAAATCAAGTCGTCAGGTTAACGGCTATCCCGAAGATCCAATGGATCAGCTGGACCGACCACATGCTAGTATGTGTCCTTCTAACCAATTAATATGACCGACTAATTTTAAGCGAAAGAATGAAAACACATCATAAACCGCCCCGGTCACTTTCAGTCATCTGGTTAATGGCTATCCTCATATTCTACAAGTAGAAAATGAGGACCAAAACATATCCTAAGACATGTCCTTCAACCTGTGGTAACCGACATACTTCTAAGCAATAGTGATTTTTGTTTTTTTTTTTAATATTTCAAACTTGAAAAACATGGTTACTCGGGATTGATCATCCCATTCAATTCAATAAGGTTTTGAAATCTGGATTTGTCAAACGCTTTAGTATATAAATCAGCGAAATTATCAAGCGTATCCACCTTTTCAAGCACTATCAGTTTCTTCTCAGCACAATCCCGTATGAAATGATGACGTATGTCAATGTGTTTAGTTTTACGATGTTTCACGGGATTGTTAGTTACTGAGATAGCAGCTGTGTTATCAATGCAAATAGGAGTAAGTAAGAAATTCAGACCATAGTCGCGCAACTGTTGTTGAATCCAAAGAACCTGAGAGCAGCAGTTGGATGCTGCCATGTATTCTGCCTCACAGGTTGAAATTGCGACTGAAGTCTGCTTCTTGCATTGCCACGACACCAATCTGCCACCAAGAAACTGACATCCTCCAGTTGTAGACTTCCGACTCTGATTGCACCCTCCATAATCAGAATCCGTGTAAGCGACTAGCTCCAAGTCTCGTCCTCTCGGGTACCACAACCCCAGCTTCGGCTTGCCCTTGAGATACCGCAGTATCCTCTTTGCACCTTTCAAATGAGATTCTTTTGGATTTGCCTGAAAACGTGCACAAAGACAAACAGCAAACATTATATCAGGCCTAGATGCAGTTAAGTACATTAAAGAACCTATTATTGCCCGATATTGAGTTGGGTCCACATCTGCATCACCGTCTACTTCAGCACCCAATTTGTGATTGACGCAGATTGGAGTATCATATGGAGAACTGTCCTCTATCTTGAAGCGCTTGAGCACATCATGAACATACTTCGTCTGATGAATGAACATCCCGTCCTTCTTCTGATCAACCTGCAATCCTAGAAAGAAAGTTAGTTCACCCATAGCACTCATTCAAACCTTTTCTTCATGACGGCTTCAAACTCCTGACACATGGAGACTTTTGACGCATCAAATATAATGTCATCCACGTAGACTTGTACCAGCAGGAAGTCGCTTCCATCTCTTTTGAAGAACAACGTGCTATCAATTTTCCCTCTTTCAAAACCATTCTCGAGCAAGTAATCCGATAAAGTTGAATACCAGGCACGAGGTGCCTGATGTAATCCATACAACGCCTTGCTCAACCTGTACACGTGATCTGGAAAGTCTGGGTCAGGAAAACCCGGAGGTTGCTCAACATACACAACCTCATCAACTTTCCCATTCAAAAATGCACTCTTCACATCCAGCTGAAACACCTTCATCTTTTCATAAGCAGCAAACGCCAAAAACAATCTTATGGCTTCCAACCTGGCGACAGGAGCGAACACTTCGTTATAATCAATCCCCTCTTGTTGATTAAAACCTTTAACGACTAGCCTCGCTTGTTTCTTATAATAATCCCCTTATCATCTCTCTTGCACTTAAACACCCATTTTGTGCCTATCGCATGCACATTCTTTGGTTTTTCAACCAAAGTCCAAACTTCCATCTTCTCGAATTGAGCCAACTCTTCTTGCATGGCTTAGACCCACGAGCTGTCCTTTAAAGCCATTTGATAATTTTTCGGTTCAATCTGGCTTATAAAGCAGGTGTACAGGCATTCATTGATTATTCCTGTCTCCTTAATGCTTGTATAAACACAGGTGTGTTCATTCAAGCTACTTCTCGTTTGTACACCTGAGGACACATCACCAATCACATTATCCAAAGGGTGATCTTTATGAATTCTCGTGGTCGGAACAGAACCGACATGCAAATTATCTTCCAAATTAGAAGAGATCTCGTCAATGGTTGTTTCATGTTGAGAGTGAAAAGGATTGATAAATTCTTCTTCAGTCGAGGCAGCAGGGGTATCGATAGTATTTGATGAGGAAGGTTGACATTTATCAATCAGCTGTTTTTGCACTAGATTTTCTTCCTCATCAAGTATCATCTTCGTCGCAACTCTTTCTTCTTCTTCAGAAATTTCCAAATCCGGTATGTTAAAAGACTTAAAAAGCTTAACATAGTCGAAAAGCTCAGCAGGTCCATTGCTTGGTTTTGGTGGTTGGTAACTTGTGATGTCGGTGTTACACACCACCTCCACCTTGCAGGTCGAAGTATTGAAGACACGTCTGTTGGGAGTACCAACAACATAACCGACTAAGATTCCTTCATCGGCTACCTCGCCAAATTTAGAATTTGTCTTCAAGATCGAACAAGGGGACCCGAATGGTTCAAGACCACTCAAGTTGGGCTTCCTTCCATGCATAAGCTCGTAACACGTTTTACCAAGTCTCTTAACTGTTAACACTCTATTCAGAACATAGCAGGCTGTAGCAACTGCTTCAGCCCAGAACATCACAGGAAGCTTCGAGTCTGCCAGCATAGTTCTGGCTCCTTCAATTAAAGTTCGGTTCTTCCTTTCAGCCACTCCATTTTGTTGCGGAGTATACGGAGCGCTGTATTGGTGTTCAATTCCTTTCTGAAGACAGAAGATCTCCATCTCAAAATTCTTGAACTCCGTTCCATTGTCACTCCTGATGAACTTAACTGTTTTACCCATGACGTTCTCAACTTTGGTAATCAAATTCTTCACCATTTGAGCCGTCTCATCTTTCGATTTCAGAAAATATACCCACGAATATCGCGAGTAGTCATCAGTGATCACCAAGCAGTAAGAAGTACCTCCTAGACTTTTTGCATTCACGGGACCGAAGAGATCCATGTGAAGCAGTTCTAGAGTACTGGCAATAGAGTTGACCTTCTTGGTGAGATGGGATTTCTTGTGTTGCTTTCCCTTCTTGCATGCTATACATTTGTCTTCAAAGTTAAAACTTTTCAAGGGAACGCCCATCACAAGTCCATTCCTGACAATGTGGTTCATCTTCCGAAGATGAATGTGCCCCATCCTCCTGTGCCACAGTTCGGATTCCGATTCGCTTGCTTTCGTCATTAAACATGATTCTTCCGTGGCCATTTCAGTAGACCTCATATCCATTACATAAGTATTTGTATCACGTGGAGCTTTCATCACAATCCACTCGTCTGGTATTTGAAAACCAGGCTTCAACACGATCGCCTCATTCTTCGTGAAATGAACAGTGTACTCCTTATCACAAATCTGCGACACACTCAGCAGATTGTGCTTCAACTCTTCTACAAAGTTCACATTCTCAAGAGTCATTTTTCCATTGGACACCGTTCCTCTTCCAGTAATTCTGCCTCCACTTTCACCGGCAAAGCTAACTCTTGCTCCTTGAACAGGTTTTAAGTCGTGCAACAAGTATTTGTTACCCGTCATGTGCCGGGAACAGCCGCTATCTACAATCCAAAGACTGTGGGCAGCCCTGTTCAACTGTTCCTGCACAATAAAGCAAAGGATTAGAATCTAGGGACCCAAGACCAATTGGTCTTGGATCTATACATCCCGTACTTCTGCTTTCCAAAGTTAGCATCTGGATAATTCCTGTCAGTCCTATTAGGAAATCTCCTTGGAAATTGAGTGTGAGGCCTTCCAAACCTATGTGTATTGAAAGTATTATATCTTGCGGTTTGGTTATTAGCATTGTTAAACTGAGGTTTGTTTCTGTGAAAACCTGAATTAGTTACATTTCGGAACTTTGAAGGGTTTTCATTTTTAGCAGTATTAAAATTACCATTAGGCTTATGCTCAGTTTTAATAGGCCTCACACCTCGGAATTTCGGCGTCAGAGGGCAATCTGCAACAAGATGTCCTAACTTATTACACCTAAAACAACACCTATGCTCCATTTTCTTTTCAAAGGTTGTTTTGGATGTCGAGGCTGTGTTACCGGCCGTTCGTCTCACATAAGGTGGGACGTACGGGTTGAGTGGAGTACTCTTTTTATAGGTTTTATCTTTTTCTCCACCAGTGGGTAACACTACCTTCTCTTTTGTCTTACCCGATTCGGACAACTTATCCGAATCTGATGAGACTGGACTCGTAACAGAAATTTTCACACTTGAAACAGGCGAACTCGTTTCGCCACTACTAACACTTGGTTCTTTACTCGTAACCTTGATTGGAACTGTCTGAGGAACTTCAAAATCAACAGATTTCTGAACACTAGGGTTAAAAGTGTAATTGTGGTTATAAGGTGGTGGAACCTCGTGATAACCAATTCCTCCCCTCTTCGCAGAGGTACCTTGATCACTGACAAGGTGATCAAGAATAGCTGAGGAATTTCTGAACTGCTCAAGTTTTCGGTTCAGTTCCACCACTTTCACCTGGTGGTCAGCAATCTGCTTTTCTCGTTCAGCAATCAGTTTAGTCTTTTCTTCTAAAACCTCATAACTTAGATCAATTACTTCAATTTTTTCAGCAAGTTTTGTTTTTAAGCTTTTAACATCTTTTTCACACGCTTTTATTTTAACTTTGTAACTGTTTTCTCTTGCTTTCATAAAGTGATGATCTTCTTTAAGAGTTTTAAATTCAGCATCTAAACGAACATACTGATCAGTTATGGTAGCAAGTTGCTCAGACAAATTCTCACATTTAGTACAAATAGGTTTAGAACTTACCTCGGAGAGTTGATCCTTGTTATCTGCCATGAAAGCTTTTTCCTTACCAGTAGATTTCTCTTCTCCGGTAATCTTTTCACATTCTTCATTCTCAACCTTAGCCATATTTGCCTGCTCACTAGTTTCATTCGAATGCAGGTTCCAGTTGTATTCACCTGCTTCTCTGGACATCATGGCATTGACTTCTTTACTACTCCCAGTGTGCTGTGCAGACCGGCCTAGACCACGTTCAACTCGCTCGTTTCTGCACTCTTTGGCAAAGTGCCCGTTTTGTTGACAGTTATAGCACCTCACCTTAGACTTGTCGAAACCTGGCCTGCCACCAACAAACTTTCTCCCCGTCTTTCTCATAAACTTCTTCACTCTCCTCACTATCATGGCCATCTGCCATTGTAAATCCATTTCCTCCAGATCATCAGCATCGATCTGGTCATAGTCTTCATCCAGCATCGCTGGATCAACAACCTTTCCTTGAATATAGTTTTCATATGAAGCAATAAACGAAGCATAGAGGCCAAACTGCTCTTCAGCAGATTTGACGCTCATTGGCATCTTAGAGTAATTATTGCTTGAGGAACTTGAAGATCCACTACTCTTGCTTGCTGTCTGTTGAGTACCACTTGATCCACCCGCAACAAAGCAAACATCCCCATTTGAGTTTACTGACACATGCCCCTCATGTGAAGACTTGGCACACGACTCGCCCTTCGAGTAGTAGGCGGCAGAATCAGTCTTTGAACTTGAATTTGAGTTTACTTTAGCACCGTACATGCCTGGATCTTGAACCTGATCCATAGATGTCTCTTTTCTGACCATATTAAGCTCAAAAGTTCTGAGCTTGTTGACAGTGGTTTCAAGATCATAAGTAGGGAAGTCCTTGTCTTCCCTCATCAGCACAGTATACATCTCCAATTTTAGTGGGAGGGCATCGAGAAGCTTTTCCACAATCTCTTCTTCTCGGTAGGAAATGGAGTAGTTACTCAATTCAGTCATTAGATGATAATATCGAGTGATAATATCATCAAGAGATTCGTTCTTCAAGTACTTAAAGACTGAAAATTGAGTTTTGAGCAACTTTATCTTTGAAGCCCGAATACCTACATTCCCTTCAAATCTGTTCTCAAGAGCTTCCCAAAGCTCTCTAGCTGATGTATACTTTCTGAATGTATGGAGGATCTCCTGTGGAAGAGCCATTGTGATTGCAGCATGGGCCTTGCTCTCGGCCTCATACATCTTTTTCTCCTCCTCTTCCATTTTACTGTATTTCTTGATTTGGTCTCGACCCTCATACTCCATGACTGGTGGAATATATCCATCTTGGATGCATACCCACATTTTCGCATCCTGGTACTTAACGTATTGTATGAACCGATCCTTCCACGTGACAAAATCGGTTCCCTTCAGCAACCTTGGGGCCTTTGTAGCTGACCCCGCTTCAACTTCCATCTTTACAAGCTCCGAAATGTTGATCGACGACATCCTTCTTGAAGACTAAGAAACCCGAAAAAATCTGAGTAGGCGAAGTTAAAAAATTTCCTCTGAACAGTACTGTAGGCGAAGTTAAGGATAACTTCGCTTAAGTAATAACTTCGCAGGATCTTTCTTAAATTCGCGTGACTGGGCGAAGTTGAGAATAACTTCGCTTAGGGTAAGCGAACTTAGAAAGTAGGTGAACTTGAAGAAAAATTCGCTGAGCTAGGCGAACTTGATGAGAACTTCGCTGAGTTAGGCGAAGTTGAGGAGGTAGGCGAAGTTGTAAATAACTTCGCTTCTCCTTATATCTTCGCCGAAACCCTACGTATCCTGACGGCAACTTCGCCTGATGAACAGCAACTTCGCCTGACGAACTCAAACTTTCTGCAGATCTGAAAATCGGATTTTAACGAAGTTTTTGACGGTTTAAAGGCTTGAACACACTGGTAGGAGGCTAGAATGAGCAAAAACACCAAAAAACTCGTCCCGCGAAAAGTCGAAACGGGACGAATTCTACACCCGCGTGAATATCCCGAACCACACAATCGAGCAAAAGAATTGATACCAATTGTAGGTTCCCTGGACGGATCACACGAGATATCCCGATATACACAGGTGCGGAATCCCTGTGTAGATCGTTACGGACGTAGAACACAAACACACGAACACACGAATACGATACGAACAAACTCACGTTATATTAATAACTCAACACGTGATATAATCACAGTTACAGACTCTCGATCTCACGTCACTTGACTCACTGATTTACACGTACATGAACAACTCCTAAACAGTAATCCGTAACCTATATAAATACACGACAAACTTCGCTTGTTCAACAAGTTCGCCTAGGCGAACTTGTCAACAACTTCGCTTGGTTAACAAGTTCGCCTAAGCGAACTTGTCAACAACTTCGCTTTAAACAAACAAATACATAAACAATATTACAGACTCGATTACAGACATTAGACATATGAACTACTGACATTTATGCACCAACAAGAGCTTTAAACCGTACTTTGGATCCGTAAAAACACGATTTAAACCCCTTAATCCGTGTTTATGGCTAAAAAGTTATAAAACCAGGTTCCTAACCATGTGTATGATCAAAACATGTTTTTAGACCATTTTTAGGATTTTTGCATGGTTAGAAATGATTTTTGGTAATCAAACTAGCTTTATATGAAATTAAACATGTTTAAAACAAGTAAAAATTGATCAAAATATCCTAATTACCTTAGGTTTTGGTTGTATGTGTGAAAGAACAGATGAGAGTTCTTGGTTAAGTTCTAGAAAATGTTGATAAAATATCTAAGTTGGCTTAATCTTAATAAAATAGGGGGTGGCAGCCGGCCCCTTTTGGGCCTCCATTTGACCCACTTACATCGTTTTGCATGAACGAACGTTAAATTACGAGTCTAAATTTTTTTCGGGTTTGGTTTTTTCCGTGGAAAATATATCGGATACGACAAATAGCGCGAAAACGAGTGTTTTTTTGGCTAATTTCTTGTTAATTTAGAAAAACATACTATTTGTTTGTGAAAAGCAAAATTATTTTCACGGATCACTTAAAAGTTTCCCAATAAGTGTTTTGTAGGTCTTTTTAGGCTTAACGGATGATGCAATGCTTGTTTTTTAAGTATCTTTCGCGTTTAAATCCATAGTGGGTAGTTAAACGAACATTTTTTCGTTTAACTGGTTTGCTATTGTGCTAAGGCCATAATACCAATATTTTAGCTTATATTAAGCGTATATCCCTTATAGATGCCCCCCGGGATATCTAGGTCATAACCAGACCCGTTTGGTTATGTATTTGTTCGATACGCAATAAGCGGTTAATCGATTAATCGGTAAATACGTACTAAGGTGTACCTGGTTTTGTCTCAAATGTCACATTCTCCCCTGGTCAGAAAATTTTGTCCCCAAAATTCGAAATAAGTGCGGGTATTTCTTTTTAAATTTAGATTTTCGTTCCTATGTGAATTCGGGTCCCCGTTCATAATTCCACCGAGAGAGATTTTGTTGTGTCTTAATTGTTTGATCTTCCCCTCTAGTATCCACTGGTTCGTCTACGAAGTTTAATTTTTTTTATGTTCAAGTCTTTTAGTGGTACAATTTCGCTTTCGTCAGTAAGACACTTTTTCAGGTTTGACATGTGGAAAACATCGTGAATGGAACTTAACTCCACAGGAAGTTTTAGTCGGTAGGCTACGGGACCGATTTTGGAAATAACTTCTTGCGGTCCAATATACCGTGGAGCTAGTTTACCGGTTTTACAGAATCGAATGACGCCTTTCCAAGGGATACTTTCAGGAAGACTTTATCACCTATTTCTAAAGAAAACGACTTTCTACAAATGTCAGCATAAATTTTTTGTCGGTCTCGAGTTATTTTTAGTTTGTTTGTGATTTTTCGATTTTGTCTGTGGTTCCTGAATCAGATCGGGTCAGCTAACTTGCGTGTCGCCAACTTCAGTCCAGCACAGTGGTGACATACATTTTTGCCCGTACAACGCTTCATATGACGCCGCTTGTATATGCTACTATGATAGCTATTATTATACGAAAATTCAACCAGTGGTAGATGTTGGTCCCAATCCCACCAAAGTCTAATACACAAGCGCGTAGTAAATCTTCTAAGGTTTGAATTGTTCGTTCGAATTGGCCGTGGGTTTGGGGATGCTAGGCTGTACTTAGGTTGATTCGGGTTCCCAAGACTTCTTGCACAGCTTGCTAGAATCAAGAGGTGAATAGCTACCACGATCATAAATAATTGAAACAGGCACGCCAGGCCGGGATATGATTTCATTGATCTAAATGTGAGCAAGTTTTTCAGTTGTGAAAGTGGTATAAATCGGAAGGAAGTGTGCGAATTTGGTTAGCTGGTCAACTATCACCCATATTGCATCGTTTCCCAGAGAGGTTTTAGGAAGGTGTGTTACAAAGTCCATAATTTATTCCCCCTTCCATTGAGGTATCTCTAGTTGGTGCAACATTCCCGAAGGTTTTTGATATTTAGCCTTAACTCTAGCGCAAGTTAGGCATTTACCGACATATATGGCTATATCTTTCTTCATACCGGGCCACCAATAATATTCTTTCAAGTCTTTGTACATCTTATCTGTCCGTAGGTGAATGGAATATTTGGACTTATGCGTTTCATCCAAGATCAAGTCCCGAAATTTATTAAAAGTTGGAATCCAGACTCGGTTTTTTAAGTATAAACTTTCATCGGTTTTTTCTTCAAAATTCTGCTCGTTCCCATGAAAATCTTCATTTTCCAAGTGGTCTGCCTTTAAAGCTTCATTTTGGGCAATACGGATTTGTTAGGTAAGGCTAGTTTGGACACTCGTCCCAAGTGCTCGGGCCCTCAGTGGTTTAATTTCTGTCTTTTCTGCTCAAGGCATCTGCTACTATGTTAGCCTTGCCCGGATGGTAACGAATTTCACAGTCATAATCATTCAACAGTTCTACCTATCTTCTCTGCCTCATGTTCAGTTCTTTATACCTCTAGATCTTAAGTGAGAAAATAACCGCACCCAATTCAAGGTCATGGGTAGTATAATTTTTCTCGTGCACCTTTAACTGTCGAGAAGCATACGCTATGACCTTGTTTCTTTGCATGAGTGCGCATCCTAAACCTTTTCGGCATGTATCACAATAAACGACGAGGTCATTAATCCCTTCAGGGAGACTGAGTATCAGGGCTTGGCACAACTTCTGTTTTAACAATTGGAAAGCCGCTTCCTGTTCTTCTCTCTAATCATAAACTCGGTCTTTTTGGGTCAAAAGTGTTAAAGGTTCGGCTATACTGGAAACATTTTCAATAAAGCGCCGGTAATACCAAGCTAATCCCAAAAATTGGAGAATCTTTAGTGACTTCGGGGCTTGCCAATTTTTAATGGCTTCGATTTTTCTAGGATCTACATGGATTCCGTGCCGATTAACAACGTGCCCAAAAAATTGTACTTCTTGTAGCCAAAATTCACACTTGGAAAACTTGGCATACAATAACGAATTTTTCGTGTTCCTCAACAATTCCAAGACAACTTGGCATACAATAACTTCCGTGCCGATTAACAACGTGCCTCAACAATTCCAAGATTGTTTGTAAATATTGCTCGTGTTCCTCCTTGGTTTTCGAATATATCATAATGTCATCAATAAATACAACAACGAATTTGTTGAGGTACGGCTTACCATCTCGGTTCATAAGATCCATGAAAACTACTGGTGCATTAGTCAGCCCGAAAGGCATAACTAAGAATTCATAGTGACCATAACGATTTCGAAACGCCGTTTTAGAAACATCTTCCTCTTGGATTTTAACTTGATGGTAACCAGATCGAAGGTCGATTTTTGAGGCCCCTTGAATTTGGTCAAATAAATCATTTATTCGTGGGAGTGGATATCGGTTTTTGATGGTTACTTTGTTTAGTTCCCGATAATCAATACACATCCTAAAACTTCCATCCTTATTCTATACAAATAACACCGATGCTCCCCAAGGAGAATAGCTTGGGCGTATGAAACCCTTATCCAACAATTCTTAAAATTGGCTGGACAATTCTTTCATTTCAGAGGGTGCCAATCGATAAGGTGCCTTGGCAACGGGGGCTGATCTTGGGATTAGGTCAATACGAAATTCAACTTGTCGGGTCGAGGTAATCCGGGTAGTTCGTCAGGAAAGACATCAGGGTATTCACGTACTACGGGGATATCTTCTATGCATTTTTCATCGGGGTTCTTTACGGTCACGTTTTCCAGAAATGCCATACATCCTTAGCGAAAACATTTCAACACCTTGAGATGAGGCATAAGAGATAATATTGTACCAGACTTCTCTCCCTGTACTTTAATCATTTCATCATTCGAAAGGGGAATTTTAACTATCTTGTCATCACACACGATCTCCGCTTTATACTTAGCTAACCAGTCCATGCCGACAATTACATCAAAGCTTCCTAACTCTACGTGGAGTAGATCAATAAGGAATGGGTGGTCGTTTAGGATGATAGGACAGTTCTGAATTATTTGGTTAACAGATATGGAGTTACCGTTAGCGAGTTCTATAGTATAGGGATCAGTCAATTCACTAACCGGCATATTTCCCAGGGATAAAAAGTTAGTGGAAACAAAACTTCTATCGGCACCTGTGTCAAATAATACAGAAGCATATTGATCAGAAACTACAAATGTACATGTCACTACATTCGGGTCCTGTCGTGCTTCTCCTGACCCAATAACAAATGTGCCTCCTCTAGGCGCACTAGAAGTCGATGCTTGATTCTGTCTGGCAACTGCACTTTAAATCAGCTTGGGGTAGTTCTTTCTAAAATGCTCCGTGCTACCACATTCATAGAAAGCACGGCAGGTTGCTGGGGCTGGGTTGTTGACGTATTGGTTGAGGTCTAGGTGGTTGTGGACGGCGGTGTTGGGTGGTTTGAGTTGGTCGGATTACATTCTCTATTCCGACTCTGCAATTAGGGCCATTGTGCCCAGTTCTTACACACTTTTGACATACTAACGGTCTATGCCCACATGATGAAAATTACATTTATCACATTTCAGCCAGGGTCCCTTATACCTGTCTCGCTTCACATCAGAACTACTCATGCCGTAACTTTGTATTGTCGGGCGTGCACATTTATTTGTTTGTCTTCCTTGTGATCCCGTTCCATAATTGGTTTGTTTCTTACCCGATGATTTCTCGGCCATTCTTAGCACCCACTCATTACCAAGTCAATAGTTACAAATGACCCCAAATTTCATATGTGATCATATTATACCAAATCTGAGTTTCCCACAAAATATCAGAGTTTTCCATGCATTTTAACCAAATAAACGTCCCTAAACGGTAATAATTTTGCCAAATATTCTCGGATGGTCGAAAAATTACCAAATTTGAACAGGGACACATTCATTTGGTCCCTGAAATATTTTACAAGCTAACAATATGCACATCACAACCTAACCCTAACAGCCCATAACCGAGCAATTCGGTATTACCTTTGCGGTTTTCATTTGTTTTTAGCTCTCTTAATCCAATTTCCAGGTTCATGCGCTTCTAAGTAGGGTAGATACATGTCCTATATTACAAACCAAGCATATATCATCAACATAATAGCTTTGAAACTTAAGGTTTTGGTTAGGGCTTTAAACCGAACTTTTGAACCGTAAAAACGTGATTTAAACCCCTTAATACGTGTTTATGGCTAAAAACTTATCAAAGCAGGATCCTAACCACGTGTATGATCAAAACATGTTTTTGGACCATTTTTAGGATTTTTGCAGGGTCAGAAGTGATTTTTGGTAATCAAACTAGGTTTATATGAAATTAAACATGTTTAAAACAAGTAAAAATTGATCAAAATAGCCTAATTACCTTAGGTTTTGGTTGTATGTGTTAAAGAACAGCAGAGAGTTCTTGTTTATGTTCTAGAAAATGCTGATAAAATATCTAAGTTGGCTTAATCTTAAAGGAAACCAAAGTAATAACAAAATAGGGGGGTGGCGGCCGGCCACTTGTGGTCCCCCTTGGGACTCCATTTGGCCCACTTACATCTTTTTGCATGCCCGAACGTTAAAATCCGAGTCCAAATTTATTTCGTGTTCGTTTTTTGGTGTGAAAATTATATCGGATACGACAAACAGCGCGAAAACGAGTGTTTTCGGCCAATTTCTTGTTAATTTAGAAAAACATACTATTTGTTAGTAAAAATTGAAAATATTTTCACGGATCGCTTAAAACATTCCCAATAAGTGTTTGTAGGTCTTTATCGGCTTAATGAATGATATAATGCCTGTTTTATAACTATCTTTCGCGTTTAAATCCATAGCGGGTAGTTAAACAAGCATGTTTTCGTTTAACTGGTTTGCTATTTTACTAAGGCCGTAATACCAATATGTTAGCTTATATTAAGTGTATATCACTTATAGATGCCCTCGGGAAATCTGGGTCACAACCAGACCCGTTTGGTTATTCGTTTGTTCGATACGTAATAAGCGGTTAATCGATTAATTAGTTAATACGTACTAAGGTGTACCTAGTTTTGTCTCAAATTTCACGTCGTCATCATCATCAGCTGAGGATCTTTCATCACTGATTCTCTCCCAACTTCTGAATAGCTTACTCAGTTTCTTTTTTAAGTCTTTTACGCCATGGCCTCCCATCTTGATAAGCTCACGCGCACCTTGTCTTTCCCAAGCATGTCCTTGTTTATATTCTCTTGATTTGCATTTGATTGCTTGAGTTTCTCAATTTCAGTTTTCAAATCATCGGTAATCATGTACTGAATGTCAGAAGCGAAATTCTGATAATCTAAAATCTGCTTATGAGCATTCTCCAAAAATCATAGATTCTCAATTTCATCAGCATGAGCCATCAAGTCTTTATTATTGTCATTTGAAGCAAGCTACTGATCAATCATTTTTCGCTGAAGAGATTCAATCTGTGTTTCAAGCTGAATGATCCTTGCTTTAACTGACTTTCTTTCAACTTCTAGATTCTCTATCTTTTGTTTTTGAGTCTTGGCATGATCTATCATCTTCAATCTCATTCATACCTCTTTCTGTTTGATTCCTTAATAGCCGCTATTATTTTTATCAATGGATCTGTAATGTATGGAAATTTGATTATAGGGCTCATAGATAAACGTGTTGGGTTAAGGATATCTAGGTGGGTGGATAAATGTGGAGTGTCGTATTGGGTAGGTTAGGTTGCGGTTTTGATATATAGGATTGTAGTTTGCATAGGTAGGGTTGTGGTTTGGATAGGTAGGGTGATTGTTTGGACAGGTTGAATGGTAGTTAGGGTAGGCTGGGAGGCGGTTACCGTAGGATGAGAGGTGCATATGGTAAGTGGTATTGGTTTGGCTAGGTGGTTTATTGGTTTGGTATATGGTGAGATAGGTCTCAAAGGTGAGGTTGGAGGTGTGTCAAATGGTAGATTATGAAGTGTGGGTTTGGTTTTTGTTTTGGTTTGATCTGCTTCTTCTGAATCTTAGCAAGATGATGCTTCATAGATTTGGTGAAGTAGTGTGAGGGTCTGGAAGTGTGGTAAACGTAAAAGGAGGTTGTGATGTTTGAGGAGGACATGAGGTTTCAGTTTCTGTGAGACTTGAGAAACTTTCGTTTTTTTTCCAATCAAACTTTATTTTCAAAGGCTTTGTTGAAACATCTACTTTCTTTATCCTCTTGCAGAGCTGCTCTGGTGTCGCACTTAAATTTGTGGGAGACACTCAAACATGAGAAGTGTTAGGTGCCTTCTTTTTGTGTTTGTTTGTTTATTAACTATTGGAGACCCACTTGCTTCAGATTCTATGGAATCGGAATCAGTCTGAGCTACTTCATCAACGTTTTCAGGCTCATCTTCCTCACATGGAGGTTCAGTTTCTGAAAATCTTTCAAACTTATGCCAAGGTTTGGAATAAAGTAGTTGCAACCCCTGTTACTGACTGGTTTCAGTAGCGAGTGAAACACCAAACCCTTCATGATCATGGCATGAAGTGCTTCTGTTGGCGATATTTCTTCACCCTCTTCATCTACTTCAATCACAAAGATAGGTCTAGGAACATCAGGAATCTTATCATCAAGAAATAGCTGCACGAACGTTGGATAATGTCACACCCTAACCAAAGGCGGACCATCGGTTGACCATCGCCATGCGAATCGAGCTTTGGCTAGTAATACGGTGTATGGTCACGCTTTATGTGATTATGATGGACTTCGCTGAATGCGATAAAGTAAATAGTTAAGCAAATAGCATTTAATTGATAACACACAAGATTTACGTTTGCTAGTTGAGTATATATAGTGTAAAAATATGAGCTATACGCATATGTCCCCAAAATTTTTGAAAAATAGTAAAATATGAAGGGAATGATCTCTCACCTAATTATTTAAGTGAGTTTTCAATATAATAAGAATAAAATGCGATTAAACGAGTGAACCGTCCTTTAATGCGCAGACTGGGTAAATCCGAACAGACCTGAAAGTTATAGAAACTATGATTAAAACTGTGAAGATAGCCGCTGTAATCGATCCAAACGGATGTCTAGAACTCCGGTTATGATATATTCAACGAATAAGCGAGCTGGAACTTACCAGAATTCAAACAGCAAGTCAGAAGTCGGGTTTTGGTCAGTAGCCTTAAATCTCGAAACAAATATAAAAGTCTTTTGGACCGAAAGTCGGCTCCGAACAGAAGTGATAAAAAATGATTGGTCAAAGTTGTTGACTAATTTGCCCTTAAACGGGTCGGAGTCAAATTGACTCGTCAATTCCCCTCAATCTCAGAAATTGATTGAGGGTTATTGACTATTGAGTAATGAGGAAAAACTTTACAGAAGACAACTTACCCGAATTATACGTAGATTGATGAGAAAGCAGAGTCAAAGGTAGGGAATGTGTAAAAGTCAAACTAGTATCTTGTTCTTAAAGACGAATATACTGAAACCGAAGGGTGGCGGCTAAGGGAGAATGGCGGAGAATGATATTACTATAAAATTTAGGGTTTGGAGATGTGGTTTTGTTAAATAGTCAGTGGTTCAACTTGTGGAACAAGAAATCGACCAGATTAGGAACACGAATAATATATTGATAACAAAATCGGGTCTTATGATCTCCAAAATCTCGATGGAAACACAAGGAATGAACCTAGACACTTCATAAAATCGGATTAGTTGACTTGTAGCTCAATTTTCGTGATTTAGGGTAGTTTAAGAGAAGATTTAGCATTATTTAGTGACAATATTATCGACAGGTCCTTTTCAGATTAGTGACAAAATAGTGTGAGTATAAATCAATCAAATCACAAGCAAATAGTTGTGTCAGCTGACTATTGCCATTAGAATCAGGCTTTGGCTACTAAGACAGCGTATGATCATACTTCATGTGATTATTATGGACCTCTCCGAATTCAATAAAGTAAACAGTTAAGCAAATAACTGTTAGCATTTAATTGATAACACCCAAGATTTACGTTTGCTAGTTGAGTATATATAGTGTAGAAATATGAGATAATACGCATATGTCCCCAAAATCATCGAAAAATAGTAATGGGAATGATCTCTCACCTTATTATTTAGGTGAGTTTGCAATATATTAAGAATAAAATTCGATTAACGAGTGAACCGTCCTTTAACGCGTTGACTGAGTAAATCTGAACAGACCTGAAACTTAGAGACAATAAACTGCGAATAAAACTGAGAAAATAGCCACTGGACTCAATCCAAACTGATGTCTAGAACTCCGGTTATGAGATATTTAAAGAATAAGCTAGCTGGTAATGACCAGAATTCGAACAGCGAGTCAGAAGTCGGGTTTTTGTCAGTAGCCTAAATTCTCGAAACAAAAATAAAAGTCTTCTGGACCGAAAGTCGGCTCCGACCAGAAGGGATAGAAAACGATTGGTCAAAGTTGGTGACCAATTTGCCTTTAAATGGGTCGGAGTCAAATTGACTCGTCAATTCCCCTCAATCTCAGAAATTGATTGAGGGTTATTGACTATTGAGTAACGAGGAAAAAATTTTTACAGAAGACAACTTACCTGAATAATGCTTAGTTTGATGAGAAAGCGTAGTCAAAGGTTGAGAATGTGTGAAAGTAAAACCGGTATCTTGTTCTTTAAGACGAATATACTAGAACCGGAGGGTGGCGGCGAAGGGAGAACGATGTGGTTTCTGTAAAAATTTAGGGTTTGTAGATGTGGTTTTGTTAAATAGTCAATGGTTCACCTTGTGGAACAAGAAATCGACACAATTAGGAAAACGAATAATATATTGATAACTAAATCGGGTCCTATCATCTCCAAAATCTCGATGGTAACACAAGGAATGAACCAAGACACTTCATAATATCAGATTAGTTGACTTGTAGCTCAATTTTCGTGATTAGGGTGGTTTAAGAGAATATTTAGCATTATTTAGTGACAATATTATCGACAGGTCCTTTTCAGATTAGTGACAAAATAATGTGAGTATAAATCAATCATACCATGAGCAAATTGTTGTGTCAATTAACCATTGCCAAGCAAATCAGGCTTTGGCTACTAAGACAGCGCATGATCATACTTTATGTGATTATGATAGACCTCTCCTAATGCGATAAAGTAAACAGTTAAGCAAATAGCAGTTAGCATTTAATTGATAACACACAAGATTTATGTTTTCCAGTTAAGTATATATAGTGTAAAAATATGAGATAGTACGCATATGACCCCAAAATCGTTGAAAAATAGTAAAATATGAGGGGAATGATCTCTCACCTTATTATTTAGGTGAGTTTGTAATATAATAAGAATAAAATGCGATTAAACGAGTGAACCGTCTTTAACGCGTTAACTGAGTAAATCCGAACAGACCTGAAACTTAGAGACAATAAACTGCGATAAAACCGAGAAGATAGCTGCCGGACTCAATCCAAACGGATTTCTAGAACTCCGGTTATGAGAAATTTAACGAATAAGCGAGCTGGTACTGACCGGAATTCGAATAGCGAGTCAGAAGTCGGGTTTTGGTCAGTAGCCTTAAATCTCGAAACAAAACTAAAAGTCTTCTGGACTGAAAGTCGGCTCCGACCTGAAGGGATAGAAAACGATTGGTCAAAGTTGCTGACAAATTTGCCCTTAAATGGGTCGGAGTCAAATTGACTCGTCAATTCCCCTCATTCTCAAAAATTGATTGAGGGTTATTGACTATTGAGTAATGAGGAAAAACTTTACATAAGACAACTTACCCGAATAATGCTTATATTGATGAGAAAGCGGAGTCAAAGGTTGAGAATGTGTGAAAGTCAAATCGGTATCTTGTTCTTGAAGATGGATATACAAGAACCGGAGGGTGGCGGCTAAGGGAGAACGACGGAGAATGATATTTCTATAAAAATTTAGGGTTTGGAGATGTGGTTTTGTTAAATAGTCAGTGGTTTAACTTGTGGAGCAAGAAATCGACCCGATTAGGAAAACGAATAATATATTGATATCAAAATCGGGTCCTATGATCTCCAAAATCTCGATGGAAACACAAGGAATGAACCTAGACACTTCATAATATCATATTAGTTGACTTGTAGCTCAATTTTCGTGATTTAGGATGGTTTTAGAGAAGACTTAGAATTATTTATTTGGTCGATTTCTTGTTCCACAAGTTGAACCACTGACTATTTGGCATAATCGACAGGTCTATCAACTGTCATGATCATCGGTTTGTGGGGACCAACTTCTAGATATCTTAAAATAGAAATATCGGTCATGTTGATATAATTTTTGAACCTCCATTTAAAATCGTAAAAATTACTTTCAAAAGTCATCAGTTTAGGAGGTTTAGTGGATGTTCCTGCTTCATTCTCAAGCATTAGATAGTTCCTCAACAGCTCATGATTGTTTGCCATTATGTAATTCAGATTATAATCCAAACAGTCTTAAAGTTGATTAAAACTCTAATTCCAAACGAGTCGCATAGAAAATGCGAGTAGAATACAGATGTCAAACGAATCGCACAAATATGCGATTGGTTCCGGTCAAAAACTAATCGCACGGTGATTCATATTGGATTTCAGTCAAAAACTAATCACACAGATATGTGATGCGATTGGTTTCAAAATGCGAAGCGATTCTTTTTCAATGTGATTTACATTTTTTAAAATGTAATGCGATGCGATTTGAAATCCAAATGCGATGCGATTAAAATAATTCAAATTCGATGCGTATAAAAGCGAATACGATGCGATTGAAATAAAATGCGATGAGATTTAACTTTTAAGGAAATCCAGATTTTCTAGGAACCTGTTAAGTACGATCTTGATAACCCTTTTCACAGTTTGAACCCCAAAGTACACTTTTAACAACCACAAACACTTCTAAGACGATTTTAAAGTCTTCCAAACACCTTTTCACAACCCGAAGCAAGCATAAACCTGTGAACCCTTTGATTTTTCAAGAACACACTCTTTAAACACACAAACAAGATCAAAATCTAAGTTTGTGATCCAAGAACCTCAACTAGTAGAGCCGAAAGCTCTGATACCAATTGTATGTCCTATGATCGGGATCAAACAACTAAGTTCTTGGATCAATCTACTTGAAGGCTAGAGGAAATCACATTTAAGTAACCGAGATCTCGGATCTAGTTGTGGTTAGTTTATTTCCGAGAAGGGTAAGGGAAGAGAGAAAGTGGGATAGTTGGTAGATGGATAAGATATGCAAGTATGGCAAAAGGTTGAGAGTGCATGAGAAGCTTATACACTGTTTATAATGCAAGTCTCATACACTAATGTATTATTTCATGGGCCCAATGAGCTTTGTTTACAACGACCTTAGGCCCAAACATACAAGCAAAGACAAAAGACGATTACTAAACGATTACATATCAACATAAATACCTAATACAATACAAAAGACTTAATATACAAAATGGGGAACGACCATACATGAATGGACATAAACGAAAGTTGATATACTTGAGTGAACGAATGAAACATAGTTTTCATGTTCGTTCGTTTAATTAAAAATGACAAAAAAAATTTTCGCTTTTATTAATAAATGAACATAAACAAACATCACGCGGGACGGTTCACACTCAAAGATGTTAACATGAAGTGCAGATAAAAGTTTGATATCAAATATATAAATTATTATTTGTGCAGTCTTTTATAAATATTTAATCAAGTAATGTACACGCATGTGGTTCATGAAAAGTTTGTCGATATGGGTGTGTTTGATGACTGTAATTTTAACCTATCTTCTTGTTGTTTCTTCTAACCGTTAGGCTGCAGATTACATTCCCATGCGTGTGGGAAAACTAGTTATATCTCATCAGTTGCAGAAGAACAATTAAATTATTCAAATTACAGAGAATGAACACAAAACTCAATCTAAATCTAGGTTAATTTCTAGGGCATGGAACCAGGTTGCCAGAGAATGTTTCAGTTACCAAAAAATTTGTATTTTTCTTCATTGGGGGTTTAAATGGATTTCCATCTGTAAAAATGCAATTTCAGCAGTATTTTATATAGACTGTAACGAGGTTATAGAAGCAAATTATGAAAGAATATTTAATTAACATTAGGGACACAAATATTTAACGAGGTTAAAAATGTGTAAAGAGGGTATTGCCCAATGCCAAACTACTATGAACCGGACCGGCTGAACGAGTTTGGAGACCCAAATCAAAATAAGATTTTGTGACGATTTCATGACCATAAAAAAATAAAACTTAAAAGAATAAAAAAATCAAAATACAAAAACCCGCCTGCTATAGGTATTGAACTCATAACATACAGCTTAGCAACAGCCAAGCTTGTCACTAGACCAATACATAACTTTGATTTCACTTTACCCATTATAATATGTATATATATAATTTTTTTTAATGTCTTAATTAAGTGTGGGCCTAAAGCCATTAACTTATTTCTCTGTCCCACGAGCCAACCCTAACTATAAATGATGTGAAAACAAATTTAATGAACATTGGAGACATAAACATATCTTGTGTAACATTAATGTTTACCGTAGCACTTGAACCCTCAACCTCACATGAAGAGATACCAATATATATAGTGCACGTTGATACCATTAGGCTAGAAACCCTTTACCAGACATAAATATATATGTAAGGATGATATTAGATAATCGAGTTAAGTTATCATGCACAGTCTCCTAAATCCATGAAGGGTACCAATACACAATGGATAGCAAAGTATAACGCAATGCCGAGCAAAATATTACATAATATTGAGAAATATAGCACAACGTCGATGAAAAAAGACATTATGTTGAGGAAAAAGAAAGAATGACGAAAAAAACATAATAATAAATAAAAATACACAATGATCTGAACAACAACTTTAAAATCTAGAGGCTGGAAATCAAAAGGCGAAAACCTAAAATCTAATATCATAGAGTTGGACGAGACGGTTACAATGTCGCTAGTTTGATTTCAATCGGAGTTCGTTTAATACCTTTCCTACGACTTCCGAATTTTAAAAGACAATTTATTTGAACCCAACCCTTAGATAACTTGCGCACAACTATTAGTTTCTTTTTATATTTACCATATTTAGATGGTCCATAATTGTAGGTTCCCGAAATAATTTTAACAACTTGTTGGATCAATCCGTAACACTTGTAAGTAGAAATCACTATTGCTACTTGGACTCGGATCAATAGTAATAAGAAAGCCGTAGAGAAGGTAGTGAAGGTAGGGAGAGAATGTAGAATGGAAACTTGTGGTAAATGGGTGAATAGTATGCTATTTATACCCATACACCTAGGTCTCTTTCAAGGGTCTGCCCAAACGACAAATTACAACCAAATGGCCTATGACCCAGTACAATAAGCTAAACGAAAGCCAAAAAAATAATGCATGATAAGTTTATCTAATACACAAGCCTAACAAAGTAAATAAACAAAACATGGCCCAACAATCTCCCTTTAGACTTTTGTATAGACGGTAGCTTCTGTCTCTAACTCTTTACTTTAGTCCGTCTCGTAATTATACGTGACATCACCATCAAATAACTGATTCTCGATTATGTGATTGACGAATCGGTTGAACTTGTTGATGATGCTTGTGTAGCGGAAACCAAGGTCTTGGATTCCCAAATCTCTTATGGGTGATTTTTGAAGCTTCAGATGGTCTTGCTCGCTTAGTTGAAGAAGTTCATGCTCATCAAAGAACCGAAGCCAAAACCAAGTCGGGTCAAAATTATGTCGAAGCGTTCAATAAAAACTTGACACGACTTGGTTTTGACTAAAATTTATGGGACATGTAGATAAAAATAGCATGTCTCAACGGTATATTTGAAATTTTATAAAACTTTATATTTCAAAATGTATAAAAGAAAAACAAAATAAAATGACATTAATTATACTAACTAAATATTAAAAAAACAAAATTTTCAAAGGAGTCCGACCCTTGCTTTGGTTTTAGGGTTGAATTTCAGCGGTTCCGACGGATTTTAATTCAAAGTTGTCTGGTCATGTCAGAACTTAGACACATGGCAGCATGGCATTGAATGGTGAAACCATCGGCATGAAATCAAAGGTATCACCTCCGACGGTTTTCAATGGGACTTTTTTGAAACTTTCAAATAATTCGGGTCAAAATTGGTTTCTGTCTACAAAAGGACTATTTTGAAAATTTTTCCTTATTATTACATTTTCTCACTTATTCACTCAAAGACTCTTTCAAAATATATTAAAATATTTATAGGATGTTATAGGAACTTTTTAAATATACAGAAAAATCTGTATTTTCTATCTACTCCACTCAACACCCTAAACCACTCCATATATTATAAAAACTTCTCTTACAAAATATAGTGGGTGAATTGTGAATGCTCTAATGGCAAAAACTTGTATATTCAAAACTTATTTCAGAAATCCATGGTAATAAATTTATTTGGATATATTCGATACTAGAAAAGATACTAAAAAATTGTACATTTTACTTTCACTTTTCTTTGGTCTTTGTAGGATCTGTCGAAAATTATCGATGGATTCTAATCGCCGATGACGTTGAGGTCGATACTAGAAAACTTATTATATATTTTTCTTTTTTCGTAAAACTAATAGAAATATAAAGTCCAAATAAAATAAATAAATAAATAAGAAAGTCCAAGTATGTTGAAGGTGAATTGCAAAGACAAAAGTTTAGCTAAATTTAGTTACTAATTATGTAATATTTCTATATAGTAAATGAAAAACTTTGCTTGATCGTATTATATTTTAAGTTGGTGTGTTGTGTTAGGTGAAAATTTTTATTTTAATTTAATTGTACGTGAGACTTTATTTAGAACTTAACAATTATACGCATGTGGACGTGGTTGTTTAAAGGTGTGAGTTGAGCGAGGTCAACTAGTGCAACCTTATAACTCATGACGCTACAAGCCAAGTTGCAATCATAAATCCAATTTCTACTTTGAGCTCGTTTCCTTCAGGCCATCTAATCATTCGATGAGATATAATGAATACACAAGAAAAGTCAAGCACATAAGTAACATCGGGGGGATGAACGAGCAAACTCTGAAACTCATCTCAAAGTTTTACTCGAGCCAATTAGCTCGAGCTGAATCACGAGCAAGTTTTATCAGCCGAATTATGAGAATATCTCTTAAAATTTAATAAATTGGTGTACAAAAACAAGTTGTTAGATTGTATTACATTAAAAATATTCTCTAGCTTAATATTTAAAGGGATACATTCCATTGATAGCTTATTATTTTAATTAATATTTTTTTAATTGACTACCAAACAAATAAACCCTAGAATCAAGAGGTTGAGCAAGATGATTAATATTCTGGAGAGGGAGGAGGCTAAGGAATATGGGATGTCGGAGGGTGCTTGTCTTTTACGGATGCCACTCCCGGTTTTATTCTCTTTTTAATCTATTTTATTCATATTTTATTAATATTTTTGTGTTTTCATATTCTTCTTGATTATTGTTTACCATTTCTTTTTCATTTTGTTTTTGGTGTTTCTTGTGCGCGAGAGGGTTGGGACAGGAGCCACGTTTCATCGGTATCGTTTTGTTTTATTTTTTGCAATTATGTTGGTCATTCTTCTTATGTTTTTTTTCTTAATTAAATTTTACATTTTTTGGAATTATTTTGATACATTTTATTTAGTTGCATATTCTTCTAGCATACGTCAAGGAACGAAAACCTTCCTCTTTGTCCTCTTCCTCTCCCTTCACATGCCCGCTTGCCGTCTCACAACATTTAATCACATGCATTTCTCTTTGATTTTATATTTAGGGTTCGTAGATGAATCCAAACATATTTTATAAATTAACAGTACGTGATAGATGTTTGAAGGAGTGAGTACACTATCACTTTATCTAAATACCTAAATCACATAAACTTTCTAGAACTTAAAAGTTGAAATAATGTTCTTTTTTTTCTTTTTTTTTTCTTTTGACTTAGATGAGCATGAGTTTAGCATAGATGAAAACTGATGATTTGTTGATAACCTTAATTCGGTACACTTGCTTTTTAAAACTTTCTGAAAAAAGACTACCCTTATCGAATAGTCGTTGTAACAAACAAGCAAATGCATTAGTTCAAGGAAATCAACTCTATTCATGGTATGGGACTAAGTGTATTCTACAAGAGAGGGCTCAAAGTGAATAACTACCTATACAATGCAAGATTCAACTGCCGAGGTTTCATCGGGAATTTTGTATGTTTAGATCAATATCCATTCATGTAAGGGATTGTTGAAAAATTTATAGTGAAAAATGAGTTTTCACTATTTTTGAACATTAGTATTTATATTTATATATGAGTTAACAATTTCTAGGTTTGTATTATACTTAGAGAGAGCATCAAAACGAACCACGGCAAGTCAAAAACAAAGCTATGATAAATGAATATGATGCTCAAAGATGTGTCGTTGAAACAACAAAAGATATGAGAAGGTTTGGAAGATATTAATTAAGGTCTAGTCATCTTGTCCTATATTAGTGGGAGGACAACACTTAAACTTAAAGTGGCTTATAAGGAGGAGCACTCCTTGTATATTGTTTCCTTTGGTAAGAGACAATTAAGCAACCTAAAGGTAACCTCGCTTTTGTATTTTAACCTTGTCCACGCGATCCAATACATGGGTGGTGTGGGTTCATGTGCTGCACACACAACAACACGTCAACTAAGGAGCAAACTACCTAACGCGGGCATCTCAATGCTTCAACGGTACGCATGGCAGACTCAGTTGACGCATGCGAGTCATGGATGACATAAACCATTATTAAAGAGATTAAATCCTGTTAACTGAAAGAGTAATTATTGTAACACCACGGCTTTAAGGCGGAGTACGCCCGTGTGGTATGTACATATTGCTCCCAAGCTCATGAGACTATTAATGTGACAAAATAATTACTTTCTTACATTAAATCACAAGTATAAAATATCGCATAAATCAAATAACAATACACAAAATTGTATTTTCAATATATGTTTCCAGTAACCTAGGGGACAACTATTTAGTCCCCAATCCGAAAATTAAACTTCAACATGTAGCATGTTTAAAATAATATAGTTTGTCAACTAATGTTGGTGAGAATTCATAAAGTTTTGCATATGTAAATAGTATAATATTCACAGGTCAAGAAGTAACGTTTCAATCATTAAGCAAAAGAAAATAAATGCATGATATTGTCGTTTGCTTGACATAAGCCAAATTTAATAAGGAACCCCCGTTCGCCAACCTACTTGGAGTGATGAGAACCAACATGCATTCCAACATAAGTTGAAGAACTAGGCGGCACAAGTATGTCCCGTCAGACCTTCCCATTACAATTATGTGTATGCATATGAGTCACTTCCACCAACAAAAACAGTAAACAACAAGTACGTAATCATATAATTTACAAGCATTATGATATGAAACAAATAAATACGATACGCATATATGAATTTTGGTTTACAACATGAAATAATAATAAAAATTTTGTAATGTGTTACACCCCAAAATGTTAAAAGATGAAAAAAAGGTTATGAAAACTCACATGATAAAGTTTAAGTGAGAAAAAGTCGAATAATAAGAGTTAAGTGAGTTGAACCGAGCAGAGTTGGGTTTGACAAGCAACCCTATAAAATATTTCTAGGTTTAATATAGGATATAAGAAAAAAAAAACAAAAATGAAAGACTTGGAAAAATTTGGTTTATGGTTTAGTGTTTTAAGCATTTGAAAACAAATATGCATATTTACTCTGCAATTGCATTTTTTGACTTTTCGTCATAAAATTTATAAGATGGTTACTTTTAATTATTTTATAAAAGGTTGGGTTATAATATATCTTAGTCATGTTAATAAGCCGCACACTCAAGAAAAATCAGAAACCGGCCCAAAACAAGTTTAAGCGAGTGGTTTGTTTCGCTCGGACCATAACTCAACCTTTTATGTTGGGTTCATTTCCGACTTGTTAAAAATATTATTTTTCAGTTCATGCAATGAAAAGAATTAGAATTTAGATGTTGGATAAAAGAAAAAACTAAACTGAAATATGCATAAACGAGCCAAGTTCGTTTTTGATAAACTAGCACCGTTGTCAAATTATTTTCAATATGGTGTCACATTCTTAACGATGGAAACATGCAGACAAATAACACAAACATACCCGAGAATTGAAAACAAGAATAAAAGAAGAAGTTTGAAACTTGATCAGTTGACTTTTGGAAATTAAAGTTGGTAAAGAACACCAAATTGAAAGAATAGCAAATGATTTTTGTAAATTGAGTTGTGGCAAAGTGAGAAGAGGGGAAATGAGACTATATATAGCAGCATGGTGAAGAATAATAAAAAATTAATTGAAGTCGGTCAAGACTGGTTGATGAGTTAGAATAACATTCAAATCTTTGAATTTGATCATAGAAATTGAGTTAAAAAATAAGAAATATATTCAAACAAGTTTATTAGCGTGAAAATGAGTTGAAACACCCTTGAAATTGTTTGAATTGGTGTTTAAATGAGTTAATGAAAGATTAAATAAAAAAAGTTGAAGTAGCGACCTGTGTCGCGCTACGCGGCGTCCATGGGCCCTGTTGGTCACGTAGCGCCACCACTACCTGGTTCGCATAGGTTTGGAGCTTGTCGCGTGTCGCAGAGAGTTGTGGACAAGCATGTCGCGTAGCGCGGGTGGATTTATAGCAAATTTTGGAATTTGACTTTTACACCCTTGGACTTGGTTTAAATGTAATAAAGACATAAAATACATGAAAATGAAATTTGTTATTAATTTTTAACATTGCAATAACATTATTAATGTATAAATATATCAATTAAAAATAAAAGAAGATTTGAAAAAAAAAAAAATGGGACGGTGTTTAAGCTTGAAATTTAATGAATGCTACAATTATTTTCTAATAAATAGGATGTTTGGGTTTTCTCTAGGTGATTACAAAAGAGTTTCATAACTCATAATACCAAAAGTTCAGATAGTTTGTGCATTCTCTAGTCTTCTATAACCTAAGAGAGGAGAACTCTCAAAGTTCATCATCTTCCTCAGGTGCGAGAGCCATTTTTCGAATAAACCTACTATTATAATTATTATACCCTGAGAAATAGAAGCATTCGCATCTAAGAAGTGGTGCGCAATATGATTTAAGGGCACGTGTTGTAGACGATTCAAATCTTCAACTAACACTAATAGATAAGTTTGTTCTGTTGTTGTAACAAAGAACAAACCCGAAGACTCTACTCGAAGAAGAAAATAGGTTAAATCATCTTATGTTCAAGTAAGTTTTATTTTCTTATAATTATTCGTTTATGTACATGATATGATAATTTATTTTTTTTCATATGAATAAAAAGAGTATCTTTTTATATTTTTATTTTTATTTTAGTCGAAAGTGATCATTATTATATGGTAGCCAAATTTCATTTCTAGAAGCCTTTAGTGATATACATATTAAAAAGAAAGTATATATTGTAAATTAGATTCACATAAGTTGGATTGTGAACTTAGGTTTACTAAATTTTCACAAATTGTAATTTTGGAAGTATACAATGATAATCTTAAGAGAACAAAGATGTTGGATTTTCACAAACCGTCATATCAACACCATATCATATTTCTTAAACTTTTCTAATAAAACCATATTTGCTACAACATCATCAAACCTTCACAAACTTTCATTAAGAAAATGTAAAAGTTAAAACAATATATATAATGTGTGTGTATACATATGAATGTATGTATGTGTTTGTGTGTGTGTGTGTATGTATGTATGTATGTATGTATGTATGTGTGTGTGTATGTATGTATGTATATATGTATGTACGTATGTGAGAGAGATAGAGAGAGAATTGGCCCACCTCCCCATCTGCACACCATGATGAATCGACAAACCACCCCAGCCGGACCTCCCTCCACATCACCACCCACCCGTCCGCCCTTTGTCATGTCCTTTGGAACTCGGGAATATAATGAAGCTTAGTTACACAAGCACGCCTATTCAAAACTTTAATCCACATCTAATTCCATGCATTTGTGTACTGGATATGCTCCATTACTTCTCGCTAAATTATATAATGAAGAATAGTTACACAAGCACGCATGTTTAATAAAGATTATCCACATCAGCTTTCATGTGTTTGTGTACCAGATGTGGTCCCTTACTCCTCGTTGAATTATATAATGAAGATTAGTTATACAATTATGCATGTTCGAAAGAAAATGTTAGGCCCTATTTTGTATATGTAGTCTTTTGTATTATCTTGTTTATTACGATGTATTGTAATTGTATTTTGTCTATCTTTGTACGTTTGGGCCTTGGGCCATTATTAACAAAGCCCATTGGACAGAAATAATATATGAAGTGTGCATGGAGACTTGCACATATCTTATCTTCTCACCAACTTTCCCACTACCTCTCTTAATTCTATAACTGGTTAATAAACCAACCAAACAAGATCCGAGATCTCAGTTACTTAAGAGTATTTCCGCTAGCTATTAAGGAGATTGATCCAAAAACATTGTTGTTTGATCCCGTATTTTGGACTTACAATTGGTATCAGAGCTTTCGGCTCTACTGGTTGAGGTTCTTGGGTCACAACCTTGGATTTTGGTCTTGTCTGTGTGTTTAAAAAGTGTCTTCTTGCAAAATAAAGTGTGTTCACGGGTTTAAAGATAGTTTCGGGTTTGATATTGTGTGCTTGAAGGCTTTGAAAATGTTTCAGTGGTGTATTTGTGGTTGTTAAAGTGTTCTTCGGGCTTAACAGTGAAAAAGGGTGTTTAAATCCCATCACATTTGGTCTTCTAATCGCATCACATTAAGATTTCAAAATCACATTGCAATTGAAATCTCAATCGCATCGCATATTAAAATCCAATCACATTGAAAACCAATCACACGCATTTTTAAACCAATCGCGTCGCTTCATTTGTGTGATTTGTTTGTGACTGAATACCAATCACATTGCTTAAACAATTCAATCGCATATCCTGTGCGATTCATCTGGACTTTGTGATTTTAACAAAATTTGAGACTATTTGACTTTCTAATCAAACAGCACAAGATCCTGAGGTTAAGACTTATATCATGTTTGAGAACGAAAACGGCATAGCTAACAAACCACCCAAGCTTCTGAACTAGAATAGTAACTTTGAGGAATTTAAGTGGAGATTTAAGAGTTACATAAGAATCAATGATTCTGTTCTCTTACGATTCATTGTAAATGGTCCTTACATGCCTACTATAGCTTCTCCTACTGGACCCGTTCCTACTCCTGTTGTAGCTCTTACCGATGATGACAAAAAGTTGATGCTTGATGATGAGAAGGCCTATGGTGTCTTGAGTGTATGTTTATCTATCAACATTGCTCAAACACTCAGGGAATGCACCACTACCAAAGTTCTTTGGGATGGTTTGGTTGAAAAATTTGAGGGGAACTTAGATATGAGGGAAATTAAGAATGACATGTTGAAGGCTGAGTTCAACATGTTCAATCACGTTCAGGGAGAATCTGTTACATCCCTTATTCATCGGTTTGAGACCCTCCACACCAAGATGAGAAGCGCCAGCATTAATCTTGAGTACTCGAAAGTGAACAAGAAGTTTTTGAATCCATTTCCTTACATGTGGAATAGTAGTGTTACGACTATCAAGAGAACTACAAATTTGAATACAACAACCTTGAGCAACTTAACGTCCAATATAAAGTCATTTGAGATGGATGATAAGTTGCGATTGAACAATCATGCAGCTCATTAAATCATGCAGGTGTCTCTACTGGTTCTGGTGTAAGCACGGCCTTTCTTAGCCAGTCTCATCCAACATTTCATACTATTAATGACGTGAGAGGTTATGTTTCTCAATCAGAGAAGCACAATGCCTTCAAGACTTCAGCAAACCAACCAGCATTTTCATCAAACTCCTTCCAGGATGCAGTGAACAAGGCTGCTGAGCAAGCACTTAAAGCTCAAGGGATCAGCAAGCCAGTCAGCAATAACTCAAAAGGATCAAGTTATTCTCCCGCCTAGATTGATGACTCACACATTTCCCTTTTTCATGCTTTCATGGCCAGTCATGAGGGTCTGATGAAAGGAAACCTCTTGCCACCATCTTTCCAACAAGGAGATATTACAGAGATCAATGAGAAGGATCTGGAAAAGATGGATATCAGATACCATATGGCGATGACTGTTCACCGTGCCACAAATTTCATGAAGAAATACGGCATGAACAGTTTTAGGGACAACAACAGCAGCAAGAGTATAAGGTTTGATAAAGACAAGCTCCGATGCTATAACTGCAACGAAATAGGTCATGTTGCAAGGGAGTGCACAAACCCAACTCAACGTGCTGATGATGTGAATATTACTGAGATGGCTGATGGTGAAAGAAGTGGGAAAAGGAGTGACAAGCGACCGGTAGGTCAGAATAGCTTGTCAGGACAATGGTCCATGAATTGGCTAGGGAGGATCAAGCAAAGGGAACTCTAACCCTAGGACACTTATTACACAATCTGCTAAAAGTTCTGAGCAAGACTTGGAAGGCCAATTCAAGGATTCAAGGAGCTGATGAACCCACTGAACTTTACAAGCATGGTATTTGTGAATGGAGACGAAGCCTCTTCAACTTCCACTTTAGGAGACAACCAAGAAACTCCTGACATTCCCATAGGTACATACACACTTATGTTCTCAAACATGCATAGATAAAGTAGAACGTTATAGAATTCATAGTGTTGCCTTACTTAAAGAAATTTTAGGCAATAAATATCTAATTGGTGAGTACAAGAAAGCTGACAAGGTGTATACCACTAGAATTAAAACTCATCACGACGATGTGGCAAATTTGAACCTAAAATTATTTCAGTCTAATTTGTTAGTTTGTTTCATGAAAAACGTATAGTATAATTAAATGCTAAAATTGAGACTCTAGAATTAGACCTTGCATAAAGA
The DNA here is from genome assembly GCF_021521415.1 of Bidens hawaiensis. Taxonomy (NCBI): domain Eukaryota; kingdom Viridiplantae; phylum Streptophyta; class Magnoliopsida; order Asterales; family Asteraceae; genus Bidens; species Bidens hawaiensis. The sequence continues at coordinate 1,843,477 of NW_027491324.1, forward strand.
AAAATTATTGTTGACAAATTTGAAATGTCTTCTGATAAGTTGAATGGTATAATAGAAGCACAAATGGGTGATAAACAAAAAACGGGTTAGGGATAAGAATATGTCGTGATTCCACCTCCTTTTAATCTTAATTATACATCCCTGCCCCACTTCAGTTACAACACCAAACTTGAAGACGAAATGGTCTATGGTATTGGACATGTTCCAAAACCCAAGATCTTCGTTCCAGAGGTTCCAAAACTGTTGATCCAATTGATGTGCCCATTAGTTCTAATGATAATTCATCTTGTTTAGTAGGTCATGTAGAAGAATGTGATTCTATGGATAGTGACATGGATTTTGAAATAACAAATCTATTTCCAGACAAAATACATTCTCTTTATCTAATGATGATGATGTGGATTGTGAGAGTGTTGATGTTGGCACTTCTCCTGTTATTTTGAATGAAAATGTTGATATTATTTCAAAGAGCGAGTGTGAAATTGTGTGTGATAAAACATATGCTGAAAATTGTAAAATTTTGAATATGTATTGATGTGAACAAAGCTAGTTGTTCATCATCAAACTGTAATATTGAGGATAACTCAAGAAAAGGTAAAGGTTTTGAAAATGAACAAGCTAGTACTTCATGTAAATATATTCCACCTAGTAAATTATCATTTTCACAAATGCATAAAAATGTAAAGCATCCTCAGTCATACAATTTTTATATTAATAACTACTATGGTCGTCATCAATAGAATAATGTTGAGTCACATCATACCAACGTTTTCAATAATCAAGGTCACAAACCGTAAAACATGCATGATCTTGTTCCTTTCCAACAATCACCATTCCCACCAAGATAATCATAATATAGTTCTGACAATTATTCTAATGACTGTCAAAGAAAGTGTTGCGACGTGTATGGTAATCCGTCTCACCTTGCAAGGCATTGCAAGAACTGCCACCGACAACAAAAGGATTTTAGAAACCAGTTTAATTAGTATCTGTCTACCGCTGCTAGTAACTCAAGATCAAGGACTAATCAAACCAAAGGTCAAGCCAGTGAGATGTATGTGAGATCCAAAAACCAGAAAATAGAGAAGCCTTTTTGGATAACCAAAAAAAAAGAGCCAAAAAGAGTTTGAAGACTGAAAAGCCTAAGAACCCACCAGAAAAAAGTGAAAAGACATCCTAAGGTCAAAATACTCGAGGATATTGTTTTGAAAATAAAAAGAACATGGTCCAAAAAATCTTCTAAAACCAGGAAACATGCTTCTGCATAAATTCCTAGGGACTAATCTTCTGACTCTGACTCGTCACGTCACCTCATAATTACAGAAAATAAAAGAAAATTTGGTGATTTTCTTATCTACCTTCCTGAGACAATTAAGTCTCGAGAAACCATGTCTAATTATTTTTTCATTTGTGTAGGGTCAGTCAAGAAGATCTGTCAACAGTATTTGGTAATTAGACACTGGCTGCACTAACACATGACAGGAGACAAGTCCTTGCTGTTTAACATTCAACCATTCGATGGCGGAAATGATTCCTTTGCTGGAGATGTGGGATGAAATATAATCAAACGAGAGAAGGTTTTGAATGGCACCCTAACCTTTGATGATGTCAATCAGGTGGAGTAACTCAATCACAACTTGCTCAGTGTGTCTTTGACCTGTGACAAGAAGTTCTCCACTTTGTTCACGGAAAATGAATGCCTAATCTTGAAGCCAGGTTTCAAAGTCCCTGAAGAATGGGTATTAGAGCGTACTCCGAGGCATAATGATGCATATATATTAGATATGAGAAGTTCATATTCTCACAGAAATTCTTCATGTCTAATATCAAAAGCCTCGGAGAATGATTCATCTCTTTGGCATCGACGTCTGGGTCATGTCAACTTCAAGAATTTAAACAAATTGGTAAAAGGTGACATACAAGGGGCTTGCCTGTTAAATCTTTATCTTGTATTGAAAAATGAATTTCCTGCTCTAAATGTAAGCAACACAAGCTCCCTCACAGGCCCAAAACTATAAATTCTGTAGATTCCATTCTTCAGCTATTACACATGATTTATTTGGTCCCATTTAACCTCAGGCATTAGGCCGAAAAGCCTACTTTCTTGTTGTTACTGATGACTTTTCACGTTTCAGCTGGACTTTCCTTCTAGGGTACAAGGATGAAATCGCTCAATTCTTGATCATATTCATGACGCTTGTTGTGAATCAAATCGACTAACGATTCAAGTGTATCCGAAGTGACAATGGAACCGAATTTTGCAACAAGGCCGTTGATGATTTCTGTCGTTCAAAGGGGAATAATAGCCATTTCAGTGCTCCAAACACTCCACAACAAAACAGAGTTGCTGAACGGCGTAACCAATGCTGGTCCTAGCCGCCTGAATGATGCTCTCATACTCAAAGCTTCCATTGTTTATCTGGGGCAAAGCTATTAATGCAGCCTGCTTCATTTAAAATTGTGTGTTTCTGAAAAAACGTCTGAAAAATACTCCTTATGAAGTCTACTACAAGACCAAGCCTCAAGTCAACTATTTCAAGATGTTTGGATGTCAATGCTCTTTTCTTCATACAAATGTGAACTCAGCTTCTAATTTCGCAGAGAAGGCAGATGAGTGCTATTTTGTTAGATACACTGCCAAAAAGATTGCTTATCGAGTTTATAACGAGAAAGCAAAAGTGATCGTGGAGTCATTTAATGTTAGCTGGCAAGATCTTAATACGACAGACGCACACACGGGACCCAACTAGCTGTTTGATTATGATGGCTTGTTTAATCAGTGTACCTCTACCCCTCCTGTTGCAACTGCTCCAGTCCATACTCCAGTGTCTCAGTCCGTTATAATACACTCCATATTAAATAGTTTGGATTATGTGCATCTATCTGCTGGTCTATCTAATAGGAATTTATTTCCTGTAGCACCTCAACCGGCTACAGTTGATCCATTACTTCCACCAGCATATACGATCGATATGGTAAACGTTGAAGATGCTTCTGATTCATATTCAGATGGTTCATTCATGTCAGCTGACAACATTGAACCAAATCAGATTGAGCCTTTGGTTAATCCTTAAGAAGAACCTAGTATGGTTGAGTCTATTCCCATACCTCCTCATCAGATAATATCCAAGTTGTTGTTGAGGAGACTACTGCAAATGAAGTTCCTGCTGGTGTTTCTGACAACACTGGCTCTACCTCGGTCACAGAAATCATTGTTCCATTCATGGAGAATATATGGGATGGCCCCATTGCTCAAGAACATGTGGTTAACCAGCCAGACACTGTACGACTAGCCACTGATGTTCTTATAAATGCTCCAAACATATTCCATCCCATAGAGAGCTTAACAGTGGAAATACAGGCAGAGAAAATTGAGCATGTTGATTCAACTCCTCAACTGTCGATTCACCGATCTTACCCCCACTAACAACATCATTGGATCTCCCTCAGCCGACATCCAAACACGAAGCCAATCTGGTACTATTAACAGATGTCTATTTCCATGTTTAATATCACAGGTCGAACCAAAGGATTACAAGATGGCTCTTAAAGTGAATTCCTGGGTTGAAGCTATGCAAGAGGAGCTACAACAGTTCAAGAAGCTAAATGTTTGGAAGCTGGTTAAGAATCCAGAAAACAAGAAAACGATTGGGACAAGATGGGTGTACCGAATTAAGGAGGATGATAAAGGGGTTATCACAAGAGGTCAGGCTAGATTGGTTGTACAAGGGTTCTTGCAACGTGAAGGTCTTGATTATGATGAACTTTATGATTCCGTTGTTAGACTTGAGGTTGTTTGTCTCTTCTTGGCCTATGCATCATATATGAACTTCAAAGTGTATCAATTAAATGTCAGGACAGCTTTCTTGTACGAAAAGGTTAAAGAAAAATCTACATCAAGAAACTGCCAGGTTTTGAGGATCCTAATCGTCCCAACTATGTCTACCATCTTGACAGAGCTATTTATGGTCTTCACCAAGCACCTCGTGCTTGATATGCTACTCTGCCTAAACATCTTTTATAGCATGGCCATAGAAGTGGCGTTATTGGTCAAACACTCTTTGTCAAGAAAGTTGGACACGATCTGATCCTAGTCCAAGTGTATGTTGATGATATTATCTTTGGGGTGACGAATGATAAATTGTGTAGAGGGTTCTCTGAGGTCATGCAGCGTCAGTCCGAGATGAGTTCTTTGGGAGAAATGACATTCTTCTGGGTATACAAGTTGAACAAAAGACGGACGGGATTTTGATTCATCAGTAGAAATACGTCCACGAAATTTTTCAAAAATTTTGGTTGAAGGATGCATCTCCTTTTATCACTCCGATTGCTACAAGATTGGTGTTAGCTCCACATCCATCCGAAAAGCCAGTATAGGTCAATGATTAGCCTCTTGATGTATCTCACTGCAAGCAGGCCAGGCATCATGTTCCTTGTTTTCCAGTGTGCTAGATATCAATCCGATCCAAAAGAATCCCACCTAGTTGTTATCAAGCGTATATTTCGGTATCTCAAAGGAAAACCTCGTTTGGGTCTTCGGTATCCACAAAACTCTCCTTTGAAACCGCATGCCTACACCAATAGTGATTATGCGGGATTCAATTTAGACAGAAAATAAACTACCGGAGGATGTCAGTTCCTGGGTGACCGATTACTTTCTTGGTAGTGCAAGAAGCAAGTCACTGTGTCCACCTCCACAGCTGAAGCAAAGTACATCGCTGTATCTAGTTGTTGTTCACAAGTGATATCGATCCAGCAACAGCTGCCGGATTACGATTTGAATTTCTTTAACACCACTATCAAGTGTGATAATGAAGCAACAGTTTATATTTTGAAAAACCCGGTCCAACACTCTAAGGCAAAGCATATTGACATCCAAATGCATTTCAATTGTGATTTTTTTGATCGAAAACTTGTCAATATTGAAAGTGTCCATTCTGATCACAACTATGCAGATCTTCTCACAAAAGCTTCCGATCGTTCCTGATTTCTATATCTGATAGAGTCGATTGGCCTGATCTGTTATGATTAAACTATCTTTTAGTTTTAAAATTGTAAATATTTTTCAAATATGTCAAAATTTTAGAGGGAAAAAATGACTTAAGTTTAGCTCACCAAAAAGATTTTCATTTGTTTCAAGAAAAACAAAATTTAGTCAATTGACTTGTCAAAAAGATTTTATTTTACTTTAAAAAAATGAAATGGTTGTTTCAAAGATATTTTCCCATTACAGGGAGCCCCTATTTAGAGTGGGTTGGATAATTTAAAAATTATAAAATTTTGAGAAATTGACTCGGCCTTTGGAAAATGATAATAAATTGTCTTTAATGATCCTAGCATATGAAAATAGTAGATCGAAAGCCAATGAGATCATTGCTTGATGTGTAGATAGGCTTGACAATGAGTAAGTGTATGAGTGATATAAACTAAAATACCCGTCTATGCTAGTGGTTATACGTTTATGAAACAGTTTCATGACTCCACGTAAAGTCATATCAATGAAGACAGAAATGTAAATAATATGTCATACCGAAGTCTCCCTTTACCTGATCACAATTGTCTTATGTTGTCATGTGGCTATTTTATTTTGTGTCAAGAAAAGTGTCAGAAAAGAAAAGAAAAGAAAAGAAAATTGTCAAGAAAGGACAAGAAAATAGTCAGAAAAGAAAAACAAAAATAAAAAGATGTATGTCTTAAGATTTTTAACTTCTAATTTATTTATTACTTTATTTTGATTTTAGATTTGGACTTTTTATGTTTGTAGTCATACAAGATATGATTGTAAAGGTCCTGAATTTTCTGCTTTATTTTGTTTAAACCTTAGACTTTCTCTGCGTGATAATATGGTTTTATCCGACCTTATTGTTAAGGCCCTGAACTTCTGCTTTATTTTTATATTTCTAGACAAACCATGTACAAAAGTATCAATAAAAGTACTGTGATCAGAGAACAAATGTTTAAGTCAAGTTGAGGTGATATGTTAACACAAACTATGCCCGAAGAATGATGGAGTCGGTAACATATTAGATTAAATGGGGACAACATAAGTGTTGTGCTTAATACATACCTTAACGTATCACTTTGATATCAAAATACTTGTAAAGTTTAAAGTTGACAAAATATATCTACAATCGACTTTGGGTTTTTGGCATAATAACGTTGAAACAAAAGTGAGATCTAGGACGTTATTACGATTCCATGTCATGATCTTTCTCGCAAAAATATTATTATAACGAGACAATCTTCTAAATAGTTTTAATATAATATTAATTTCATCTTTACTCCCATTTGTTTTACAAAAAAAAATAATTTTTATTTTTTATTTTTATTTTTATTTTTATTTTTATTTGTTTTATTTTTGTATTTTTAACATGAAAAAATTTCTTTTAAGTTATTTTATTTTCTTTTTTCTTTTACTCTTATTTTTATTTATTTATAACTTTAACTTATTTTTTTGTTTTAATTCTCTTTTATTTTAATTGCTTTACGAAAGGATCCATTATGCAAATGTTATCAACGTGTGGGACCAACAAAAATATATCTTGAATATTTATAGGTGTTTGGATTTGGTGTATAAATAATTTTTAGGTTTGAAATTGTAAATATTTTTAAAGTCTAGGGGTTGAGAATATAAAATTGTTTAAAATTCGAGTTGTTTTGACCCTATCGCGAGATAAGCTGATCTATAGGGCCAACTCAAAATGTATTTCACTTTTCACTAAACTTCTCAAGCAAACCTCTCCCTTATCTCTCTACCCAAAAACTTTTTCACTCACGTACTGATCTTTCATTATTACACTTGCTTTGGCTATCATGGATCCTTTACCCATGGTATAACATCATCCTTATTGCCACTGTTCGTATTTCTTGTTTATGGTTTGTCGGCGGTTAAGTTGAACCGTCTATTGAATCCATGGACTCTTATGTGATTGATATGTTATAATCTATCTAAAATTGTTGATAAAGACATCTTAATGGACCTAAGAACATATTTAATTAGACTATTGTTCGAGTTTGTATAGCTTTTGTCTATTAGGGCTTATCAGACCACTTAAGGTCCAATTGATTAGGACATTGTAAGAGGAACAACATAATATTGTACAAAGGGACAATTCGGATATAGGCGATTATGGATCTAAGTGAACTTAATATTTTTGGACAAAAGACATTCAGATCGCATCACACACGGTATCCAAATCACATCGCATAAGAATTTTAAATCGGATCGCATACAATTTGAAACAAATCAGATCACATATGATTTTAAATCGTATCGAATATGATTTTAAATCCGATCGCATAGAATTTCAAATCGGATTACATATATATTTGAATAGCCTCGCATAACTCATGCAATTCGATTAAAATCATCCTGCGATTTTAATTAAATTATGCGATGCGATTCAAATCCTCATGCGATACGATTTGTTTTGTCCATGGGATGTGATTTCTTTGGACTTAGCATTTTTCTTCAAAAATTTTCATTTTTCTAAAATTATCAATTTTGTAAATACATTAACTGTATATCACTTTATAATTACTTTATATTATTGAATGTTTGTACTAATGGTCTGTTGATGTTTGTTTTGCAGCAACATAACATGTGTAACATCCGCTTTTCTGAGAATTATAAATAACAGAAAGTTCTATAATTAACTGTGTGTCGTTAACTTAATTGGGTGTGTTAATGTTTGGATAATAAATGGAATTAGAAGTGTGAGTGAGTTGTGGGGCGCATAATGCCCTATATAAACCCAACCCCTCCTTCCCTTCACCACTTTCTTCCCTTCCACCACACACACACACTCAAGAACACACACATTTTCTCTCAAGACCCGAATCCGAATCCGGGCTAAAGCAAGGAAGATCTTGGTGTTCGAGTATCTCAAACATCAAGAAAACGTCCAGATCTTCGGGGTTGTCCAGATCTGAACCGAACCCGGAGCAAAAAGGTAAGCTTCGGCTAAAGGGTTAAGTTTTATGGTTAGAATCGACATGCAAACCGATGTAATGATAGATCGGGTTGTGAAATGTAAGAAAAACATGAACTTGGTGAGTTTTAGCCTCACTGGTGTATTATAGAACAAAAAAGGTTACGTCTGGACTATGAGAAACACGGGTATACAAAGTTGGTACAACCCAAAACCCAAAAAAGGAGTAGAATCGGGTCCTAAGGAGGAAACAAGGAGAAAAATGGCTTTAAAATGGTAAAAACGACGAAAGGCAGGAATTTCGCATCGCACAGCCATGCGAAGCGAAATCAATATTTTTGCATCGCACAGTCATGCGAAGCGAAAAAGTCATGCGAAGCAAAATTCCATGCGAAGCGAAATTCCATGCGAAATTTCATGAAATTCATTTTCTGATGCATTTTTGTTAAAGAACTGTTAGCGAAAATAAAATTCATTTTCTGATGCATTTCTGATGCAGCTCGACACCAGCCAGGGGATCTGCCCCTTGGACCCTGCTAGAGGCTACCGCCCCTAGACCCCGCTACCAGGGGCGCTGCCCCCTGACCCCCGTTAGTTGAGGGTTTCACTAACTTAGATGTAGGAAGTAGTAGTAATGGATAATTGACACACATAATGTGTTGTACAGTTAGCCGTGCGCAACTAAGGAAGGGCATTACCATTAACAGCAAGAGAAACCGACTCCAGGTGAGTTCTAGCCCCTATATTTGTTATGTTCCTGGGGCTATGTACATACTCCTATGTAGTAGATAATTCACTTACTTGATTGGTAAGTGTATGATACGTGTATGATTGTGTATTGAATGTATTATTACATAATGATTGTATGAACGAGTATGTATATATATTTATAACTTGAAGATATGTAAAGTATGCACGCATGATAAAGGTATGGTTATTCAAGACAGAAGAGACCAGACCCTTATAATATCTGTGATGTTAGGGACCAGACTATTATAATATATGTGATATTTAATATAGAATAGCTTATGGTATATCATAGGGTTTCATGAAAGAAAGTATGTAAGAACGTATGCATATATGTAAAGTATGTACGAAAGAAGTGATAGTAAATAAGATATAAATACGTATCTCCGGACACGTATGAGTGTGGTATGAATGTAATTTATGTTAATTGATTAACTAGAACTCACTCAGCGTAGCTGACTTTTAGTATGCACGCAGGTGAGTATGATGAGGCATGTTGCTTGAGGTGGGACACGTGGCAAACGGATGGAGACTGGCATCGAAGACGGAAGATTCACGTGTCCTTTATGTTATTGTTTAAGACTTAATGTATTTTGTTAAGACAAGTACTTATGTTATGTAAGAATGTTTAATATTAAGTATTCCGCGAAAATTTTTTAATTAACTCTAATTTTAAAACTGTGTTTATGAGTAAATCCAACACCAAAGTAGGGTTACCAGGGACGGGACCTTACAACATGTACTTCCCTCTTGATCTTCCCAAAAAGAAGAAACATAAAGTGTTTTCCTCTATGATCAAAGGCCTAAGAGAGACACCTCTGATGCATGCTATCACAGAAAATCCAGATATACACACTTGCTGGATAGAAAAGTTTTGGACCAACGCCAAAGGTTCCAAAGACTCCATGTCTCTTACTTCAAAGGTGGTTGGGAAGATCTTATCCATTACAGAGGCGGATATCAGAAGGGCTCTCAACATCAAAGATGCAGATGACCATTTCTTTCAAAAGGCCAAAGATCAGAGCTGCAACAGTACATGAAGGATATTGGATGCGGCACCCAGTGGAAGACGTTGGAGAAGAGACATTGATGTAGATGTCGTGGTATAATAAAAAACAAGTATTTTATGGACTTAAATACCTATAACTAGTACGGGTAAGTAAGGTCGTCTCCACAAAGAATCAATGGAAAGTGCAAGTGGATTTCATTACTTAACTATTCTAAGCGGACAGCCGATGTCAAGCAGATAAAAATATGATTTACAAAAAATGATTACTTTTGAAGATTGTAAACAATAATTTGAAAAGGTATTCACTCTAGGTTCAGGTGATGTGATATTCAACTAAACCGCAGATTCAACTAACTCGATTGTGCAGTAATTACTATTCCTATTAGTTTGATTGTAATGACAAACGATACTTTAACCGAATTGCTGACACAATTGAACTTCGTCTACCAATTACCAGTTTATGTTATGAAAACCAATTAGATTGCAATGGCCGATGATTATTAGTTCAATGGCACAAGAGACTAACCCTAAATGTTGATGAACACAACCAAACAAGTGATGCAAAATTCAACAATCAACAATATAACTATTTAAACAATCAAAGCGTAAATCGAATAAGATCAAAGCATAAAAATCAATCAAATTCATAAACCATAAGCATAATGAATCTGCTCAAATTTAAATTACACAAAACCCTAGCTTAGAATGAACACAAATGTTTAGCCGAGCATCGGCATATCGATTAAATAATTTATCTTGAAGAACAAATGATGAATTGCTGAACCGGAAGCCTTGGTATGATGGAAATTCATCCTAGGGTTCTTCTTTAACCCCTGGAACAAGTGGTATGACGAATAGAGGCTTAAAATCGTTTATATAACGATTAGGGTTAATTTTCTTCGTTTTAAGACGGTTCGTGTCGCGCGAACAGGTAATGGGCCTGCGCTTCGCATAGCGCAAAGGGCAAAATAGTCGAGCTTAGTTTTTGGTTGAATCACGTAGCGCGAACCAACACCTTCACTTTCCTTTGCATCGCGTGAAGGACAAAAGAGACAGCCAAAATTCTTTTCTTTTTTTATTTCTGCATCGTGAAGCGTGCCAACCCAATCCCACACTTTTAAGCCATCATTTCAAGCTCCTAATCACCACATTAAGCCTTCATAACATCCAATGCCCTAAAACACATAAATACGCTTGAAGTACCATTTATTTCATTTATTTAACTTAATCTAACTAATAAATATTATATTATACATAACTTTTACCCAACCATCACATCCGCACACTTACCTTTTTTCGTCCCAAAAAAGACTTAGCAATGGAATCAGAAGTAGAGACTATTTTCACAAAATACCTTAGATTACCTTAATTAATTACAAAGAACACAAAAACCGCGATTGCCGATATTGTTGTCCACTTAAACCCTACCGCCGACAATTCAGACTTCTAATCTTGTTTAGAATTTAATTCAAGTTAACATTTTAGTCTAAGGGTCTCACACCTAGAATCACAAATCTACCCAATTTGTTTCAGGCATGTCAAAGCAAAGATAAAACCATAAAGATTATTTCTACTAGTGTAACCTAAAAACTTGTAACTATCAAAATTTAATCTCCATAACTGGATAATTATATAAATTAATTGAGCATTTTGCATTTTCACTATAATTTAGACCTCACCCATGGATGTTCTCACCGTTGTTGCTAGCCTAGTGAGAAGCATATAAGATTTTGGTCTTTATTCATGAACGTTCATTAATCCTCACCCAGAGGCCTATCAGTCAACCTGGCAACTCGAAAGAAAACACATAGGTTGTTGGATTTTAATTATTATTGTGATCCTCGTCCATAGATGTCATCTCCAAGTCACTATCCAGAGAAAGACACATTAAATTATTGGATCTTTTTCAGCTTTTTATACATATATTTTTTTTATGCTCATTCTTAATATGCCAATGAAATTATTTAAGATTTGCAAGGCTTTAACCTACACTGGTGCTTATTCATTACATTAAACATTTTAGTTTTTCTGTTTTCCTAAAATGAGAACCCACAAGACTTAATGATTTAATTATAGGTATATTATTACATTCTTAGAAGCCTTTCACTATCGGTCGGGCCTACCGACACATCCTAAATTAAGTACGTTCCTGTTTTTGTTATCTCGTATATATAATAATTTTGAAAAACGATCTCCAATTTTTCTATCATTTTCCATTATTTTGCAAAAATTCTTAATTTAAGAGATATTTAAACATTAAATTTTTCAATTTCTCTCAATCCCCACACTTGAAGAAAACATTGTCCTCAATGTTTAAAATATAACAATTAAAAGAACGCTTTATAGGAGCGGGGTTAAAATTTCTTCCTGGTCAATTTTAAAACCGGGCTTAATGTGATGGTCCTAACTTAATATAAACTTATACAATTACACTCCTAACACAAAACTAGAAAAACAAAGAAGATTATGAAAGCAAAATCACCAAATAAGAAATAAAACACTCATGTGCAATTCTCGTGCTCTCGGTGAACCTGTCTCCTCAACTCTCAAAACAATAACTGCAAACTCTCAAAAATGTAGAAGCATGCTTCTCACAAGTTCTCACAAGTATTAGAATAGGTCTTTTAAACCGTTTGCAAAACTGTTAATTTTAATTACCAACCGAGTTAAAATAAATTTAATAATCAACTTTGTTAAACGAGTAAAAATGTTAAAAGACCTAACTCACCTTCGTAGAAATCACGATTGCATTTAGCGTATGCAACAAGCCCTTTAAACCCCAGTAGCTCGGGTGGACGAGTAAGGTCTCATGAGGGTTTATAGGTAACTACACTCACAAAGTTCAAATACAACACAAATATACAAGCAACCGGAAGTAGATATAAAAGTCATTTATATATTACCCAACCGATTCCACCCATTCATTTTCCCTTTTGCACCATAATATAAGTATAAGTACAGACCATGAGATGATGAAAGCAAAAATAAGGGAAAAATAAAAGATAAACCCCAAAAATATCGGTTGATGCTGCTGCTACTATCACCAACTAGTCATCATCACCGGCCATGCCGGCCCCAGAACCTCTTGCCTCATAGTAACCTGCACCAACATCTCCTAAACCACCCACCCCAATAGGTAGCCTCAATGAACCTGGTAAGGGAATCTGCCAATGATCAAACATAGTCCTAAAATACCCCCTCGTCTCATCATGATAACCCCGCATTTCATCATGCATCGCTAACTTTCGCTCAAAAACTTACTCCAAGGTCAGTGGTTGCGGCTGTGGCGGAGGTGGTGGTTGTCTCGGCTGCCTCAGTAGACGTGGACGTGGGTGAGCAGGTGGCCTCTCCACACGCTGCCTCTGAGAACTAGCAGCATGTCCCATAGTCCTCACCACAACCCACTGCAGAGGATCATCATAAGTACAAATTCCCACCTTCTGGGCATCCTTTATATTCACCACTCCAGTATCCGGTCCCTCCGTCAAATAATCCACCCCGAATATCTACCAAACACACCCAAAACCTGTGCCATCTGTGTAATCACTGGCCCCAAAGCTAATCTGGTCGCGGTTGTCTCAGCCCAACGACCACCTCGATCCATAGAAGATAACAATGACGTGGTCATGTTGACATCAAACCCACCAACCGTCCCATACAAGCTTAATAAATCCAAATTACTACACTTATCATGGCCCGACTACCGGCCAATGATAGTGGATGCAATAACTTTATGAATATACCTGTGGACAGGGTCACGAATAGCAGATGAAATAACAGTACTAGAATGTGGCCCCTCAGCAATGGTGCTCCAAAACTCTACTAGATCAGCTGATGAAATCCAATATCTACGGGTACTAGAAGTAACTCCCCATATACTCTCACGAAAAGCCTGTGTATGTGCCTCCTCCTCACTATAAAACCTAATCACAACAGCAAAACGAGGAACGGTCATCTCAAGCTTAGTATGCTTTCTCTATATATTATCTCATATATATTAGTAGTTTGAAAAACCAAATTCCGATTATACTATCATCTTCCATTTTAATGTAAAATCCATATTCAAGGGACATTTTTCAAAACTTTTTTTTTAATTTTCATAACGCATATAAAATTAACTACGACTCAAATATCCTATCCCCACACTTAAATTTTGCATTATCCTCAATGCAAGGATAAGGACGAAAAATAAAAATAAAGTCGGACTACAAAAAACAAAAAACCTAAAAATATAAATAAAAGTATATAAAAAGTGCAAAAGCTAGATAATAGAAAAGACTTAGTTGGTAATATGTGCATGAAATTTGATGCCAAAGTCTTCTTTCCATAGTTGCCCGCCTTCTTCGGCATCGTCTGTCTCGGACTTACCCATGTACTATCCGATATCGGGAAAATGATACCCGCATCCAACCATTTTAGAACCTATTTCTTCACATCTTCTTGTATATTCAGATTCAACCTTCTTTGTGCATCATGAATGGGTTTTACCTCGGGATCTAAGATGGATGATCTTGTGCATGACGATGGATGGACTAATCCCTCTTAAATCTGCTATCGTCCAACGAAGAGCTGCCTTGTGCTCTTTCATGACTTCCATCAATGCTTTTTCTTGATTCTCTTCTATGTTTGAAGCGATGATGGCCAGTAAAGTCTCCCCTTCTCCCAAAAACACATATTTGAGATGCTTCGGGAGCTCTTTCAATTCCATTACCGGCGGACTTTCAAGCGATGGTCTCAACTTAGAATCAATCGTATCTGGTAATCTTTCCACATATTAAAATCATGGTGGTTTCCCAATACTAGTAGCGTACACCTTAACTGCTTCCTCTTCCTGTTGCAACTGTAATGCATGTTCAACTGTTTCCCTGCTACAAAAGACACACTCCTCTGTGGCATCTTCCTCACTCTCGTGAGGATTCAACCCGTTAATGACTTCAGCCATGAAGCACTCGTCACTCACTAGAGGGTTAGACACAGTTGAAAACACATTAAGCCAGAGATTTTTATTCAACGCCATGTCAACTACCCTGGTTCTACATTTTATCAAAGCATTTGCGGTACCCAAAAAGGGCCAGCCGAGAATCACGTCCGGTTGCCGTTTCGGGTCAACTGTTACGTAATCTAGAACCAGGAAGTCAACCGGGTAATAAAAATCCTCAACCATTACAATCACGTCAGTCAAAATTCCCCTAGGAAGCTTAAGTGTCAAATCGGCCAACACCACAGTGGTGTCGTCTTTTCTAAGTGGACCAAAATCATATTGGTCACATAAGTTTCCCAGGAGAATACTCACCCCGGATCCAAGATCTAATAACACCCTTGTCATTTTAAAATCGCCCACTTTAATGGTTATTATTAGGGTTACCGGATCTTGAAGCTTGGGTGGGAGGATACATGTCAAAAGAGAACTCACGTTAACAGTTAGGTAAACTGGTTTAAGCAATTTGTGAGTTCGTTTTTTAGTACACAAGTCCTTTGAATATTTTGGATACATGGGGACTTGTTTAATATCATTTATAAGGGGTAAATTGATTTTTGCTTACTTGAATATTTCCCATATTTCCTCCTGCTGTGGGCCTCTCTTTTTAAGTGACGATAAGGTTTCAAGGTTCACCAATGCCTGAGGAAACGGAACGGTTTTACTCATTGCACCTGTCTCCTTGGCGGTTGGTGTTCCTGTTTTAATTACCGATTCAGTTAAGTTTTTATTATTTAATTTTTTCGGTTCATTAGTTTGTTCAATTTCTACCTCATCCTCACTTTTCCTATCTTCCCCCAAGTCCTCCACCACACCATTAACAAAAGGTGGTGGAGTTGCCCCATTATCGTAAACCTTATCGCTCCTAAGGATACTTACCTGGTCGATGTGGGTGCTCTTTCCATTTGACGAACTGCTACCCTGGTGATTCGGGTTCTTCAATGTGTTGCTTGGAAGTCATCCCGAATTATTCTTCAAATTTGCCACTTCTTCTGCTAACTAACTCACCTGTTTATCCCTTGCTGCATTCGCTTTATCTGCAATCTCCTTGTCTTTATTATATTCCTTCTGACCTTCCAGTATCAACGTCATCATCAGCACATCGAGCTTAGTACTCACCTCATTTGCCCTTGACGATCCACTCTGCTTGTTACCTTGATTGTACCCCTGAATTTTCCCATACCCTTTATTATACCCCCTAGTCTCTCTCTCTCTCTCTCTCTCTCTCTCTGATTATATCCACTCAGCGCATTACTTGAACTGTTTCCATACTGTCTCTGATTTGACTGATAACCTGTTCTCTTGGTATTGCTTGGAAATTTGGGTTCTGTTGAGTATTCGGGTTTCCATAGCTAAAGCTAGGGTGGTTTTTGAGGCACGGGTGGTGGGTATTTGAGTTCATGTTGTTGTTGTTGTTGTTATTGTACCCCCTTTCCTGTACAAAATTGACCTTTTCTTCTTCCTCTTCTTTGTCATCTTCCGTAACCCCACAACTTGCCAAATCATAACCTAACTCGCCACACCCTTCACAAACTGGGTATGCTTTTCCCGACTTTCCTTTCTCTCTCATACCCATAACCATCAACTGATCTAACTTCTTCTCTAACCGTGCCATACGATCATCTGAACCCCCACTGTTTATCGCTTTCACAACCGCACGTTTTACCATTCAGTTTGACTGATCCTATCTCTAAGAATATATGGAATGTCTCTCCATATGTTGCTAATCCTCATTCTCGTCATTCGTCAAAAATGACCCATTAGCGGTCGACTGAAGATCGCATACATCATCATTAGACAAACCATCATGGAAGGCTTTAATCAATTCCCACAATGATATCCCATGATGATGATAGGTTTTCAATAGCAGCTTAAATCTCGTGAATGCCTTGTGAAACGTTTGGCCTGTACTTTGTGGATAATTTCTAATAGCGGTTCGGGCCTTTGAAGTTCTTTGTAATGTGTAGTCCTCGTCCAGAAACTGTTGAGTTAGGTCTTTCCAGATGTTGATGCTAGCTGAAGGCAATGATAAGAACCATTGTTTTTCTACATCCTTCAAACTAAATTGGAATACTGCCAACTTCACTTCATCTGCAGGAAACCCTTGACTTGAGATAGTGGCACATATTGAATTGGACTAGCTCAAGTGAAGGTATAGCTCTTCTGTAGCTATCCCGGTCAAATTGCTTTGCCTTACTAAAAAAGTTCTTCCATCTCTGACCGGAATAGTAATGGGCAATGGGTTTGTGGCCACTTGTGGAATGAAGTGGCTTTGAACCCCCTCCCCCCCCCCCCCCGAACTGCTGGTGGAACAAATGCCCTCGGGACCCCACCATCAAACTCGTACTCAGGAATCAGCTCTCGAATCACTTGTCTTCTCTGTGCTCTGCAGTTTCTCGGTTTCTGAATCGGCTTGGGTGTTCGGTTGCATTGGGGCCATTGTTGTTGATCTCTTTGATAATACCGACCCCCATTAACATCCTCTAACTTTTCCTCATCTTCAAACTCCTTAAAATCCGTAAACAACTCTCTTCTATTATTTACCCTCTCGAAATCAAATACACCCTGACGGTTTGGTGATCCAGACCTGACTGACCAATCATCTCCTATGTTAAATTGTCTCTAATTTTGGTCATCACCTCTACAATTTCTGTAGCGGTTTGCATTCGGGTTTCGGTTAAGCGGTGGTACGTCATTCTTTGAAATTGGCTGTTCTTGGTTTAGAGGTTGCCCTTGAGGTGTAACCCTTGATTTTCTGACCCGTACAAATGTGGTTCTTGATCTGCTTGATTATTCATATCTTCTTCTTTTGGTTTTGAAGTTTCACCCTTTCTTTGAGATGCTCGGTTTCTTCTCACTGCTTTTTCTATTTCTGGATCAAACTGTAGCGGCTCCTTGTCTCGAGAATACCTTGTATGCATCAACCTGTAAGATTTACTAAACACACGAATACACACAACCCCGAGTAAAATCAACGAAAAAAAAAGAAACAAAAACTAAAACTGAAATTAAGCAAATCTAAACTATACTAAACTAAACTAGCGCTTTGCTTGTTGATTCCCCCGCAACGGCACCATTTTGATGTAGATGTCGCGGTCTAATAAAAAACAAGTATTTTAAGGACTTAAACACCTATAACTAGTACGGGTAAGTAAGGTCGTCTTCACAAGGAATCAATGGAAAAGTGCAAGTGGAATTCATTACTTAGCTAATTAATTAACTATTCTAAGCGGGTAGTCGATGTCAAGCAGATTAAAACGATGATTTAGAAAACATGATTAATTTTGTAGTTTTGTAACCATAATTAGAAAAGGTATTCACTCTAGGTTCAGGTGATGTGATATTCAACTTAATCACATATTCAACTGACTCGATTGTGCAGTAATTACTATACCAATTAGTTTGATTGTAATGATAAACGATACTTTAACCGAATTGCTGACACAATTGAATTTCGTCTACCAATTGCCAATTTCTGTTATGAAAACCAATTAGATTTCAATGACCGGTGATTATTAGTTCAATGACACTAGAGACTAACGCAAAATGTTGATGAACACAACCAAACAAGTGATGCAAAATTCGACAATCAATAATATAATTGTTTAAACAATCAAAGCATAAATCGAATAAGATCAAAGCATAAACCTCAATCAAATTCTTAAGCCATAAACAAAAATAAATCTGGTCAAAAGATAAATTGCACGAAACCCTAGCCTAGAACGAACAAGAATGTTTAGTCGAGCATCGACATATCGAAATAACTTACATTGAAGAACATGTAATGAATTGCTGAACCGGAAGCCTTGGGATGATGGAAATTCGTCCTAGGTTCCAAAGACTTCATCTCTCTTACTTCAAAGGTGGTCGGGAAGAGCTTATCCATTACAGAAGATGATATCAAAAAGGCTCTCAACATCAAAGATGCAGATGAACATTTCTTTCAAAAGGCTAAAAGATCATAGCTACAACAGTACGTGAAGGATATTGGATACGAAACCCAGTGGAAGACATTGGAGAAGAGACATTGATGTAGATGTCGTGGTCTAATAAAAAACAGGTATTTGAAGGACTTAAATACCTATACCTAGTACGGGTAAGTAAGGTCGTCTTCATAGGGAATCAATGGAAAGTGCTAGTGGAATCCATTACTTAACTAATTAATTAACTATTATATGCGGACAGTCGATGTCAAGCAAATTAAAAGATGATTTAGAAAACACGATTACTTTTGAAGTTTGTAAAAAAAAAAATGAGAAAAGGTATCAACTCTAGGTTCAGGTGATGTGATATTCAACTTAATCGCAGATTCAACTGACCCGATTGTGCAGTAATTACTATACCTATTAGTTTGATTGTAATAACAAAAGATACTTTCACCAAATTGCTGACACAATTGAACTTCGTCTACCAGTTACCAGTTTATGTTATGAAAACCAATTAGATTGCAATGACCGGTGATTATTAGATCCATGACACTAGACACTAACCCTAAATGTTGATGAACACAACCAAACAAGTGATGCAAAATTAAACAATCAATAATATAACTATTTAAACAATCAAAGCATAAATCAAATAAGATCAAAGCATAAAACTTAATCAAATTCTTAAACCTTTTACATTGAATCTGGTCAAAATTTAAATTACACAAAACCTTAGCCTAAAATGAACACAAATGTTTAGCCAAGCTTTGACATATCAATTAAATAAATCATCATGAAGAACATATGAAAAATTGCTGAACCGGGAGCCTTGGGATGATGGAAATTCATCCTAGGGTTCTTTTTCAGCCTCTGGGACAAGTGGTATGACGAATAGAGGCTTAAAATCGCATAGATAATGATTAGGGCTAATTTTCTTCTTTTTAAAACGGTTCACGTCACGTGAACAAGTAATGGGCCTGCGCTTCACGTAGTGCGAAGGACAAAAAAGACAGCCACAATTCTTTTCTTTTTTTATTTCTTGCATCATGAAGTGTGCCAACCCAATCCCGCACTTCTAAGCCTTCATTCTAAGCTCGTAAATCACCCCATTAAGCCTTCATAACATCCAATGCCATGAAACACATAAATACGCTTGAAGTACCAATGTTCATTCATTTATATAACTAAATCTAACTAATTAATATTATGTTATACATAACTTTTACCCAACCATCAAACATCTCCCACCTTACTAGAGGAACTTGTTCCACATTGTTATGCACTTTCTATCAAATTTGAAGGGTGGTTTTAACAGTTAACAGACTGGGTCAGTGTCATGATTACATTGACTAATCAGGTGAAGTTCAACTACTCAAGGCTGATCTTCTCGTGCATGATTTCCAATGCCTCAACCAATAGCACTTGGATGATGTATCCAAGGTTTGTTCAGATGATGTATCCAAGGTTTGTTCAGATGCTGTTGGACGATATGATACCGAGTGTGCCAAAAGCCAGTGTATGAAGTTGAAGTAGATGCGAAGGGCTTTGAGCTACCCTCGTTAGAGCCTCATCATGCTAAAATGGTGAAACATACGGTGTTTGAGGCCATGTTGAGTACATCTGGCAAGGGTTATCATTATCAAGGAGAAACTCTAGGGAGGAAGTTTGGATTATTGAGTGATAAAGAGCCAAGTGTTGAGGTATCTGGGGAAGAAAGTGAGGAGGATTTAGTGTCATCCGATGAAGAGAGTGAGACAGATGTTGAGGTTGAGAAGAAGAAGAAGAAGAAGAAGAAGAAGAAAGAGAAGAAGAGGAAGGCCACTGGTAAGCCTTCTACTTGTGGTTCTTCCCAGCAGGCAGGAGAAGAAGAGGAAGCGGAACAGCCACTTAAGCGTTTACGAAAGGTCGGGGACTCCAAGAAGGCACCACCCTTAATCATCAAACTTTCCACAGCAGGAACCCAAACCTCCATGCCACCTCCACAATCCACCCAACCTAACCCCCACACTGCCTCACCCACTACCCTATCCCGAACCTTGGTTGGACTTAAAGCCAAGCAAGTTAAGGCTCATAAACCCAAAACCAAAACCAAATCAACCAAAACCTTACTTCACAACTCACCAATTACATCCCCCGACATCTCCCCATCAAAACAAAACGAGCCTTTACAGACCACTTTCCTAGAAAACTTACCAACCTCCCCAGACCAACCAATACAAACCTTAACCTTCCACCAATCATTCTCTCCACCACTTACCACCACAATAACAGACCAACCCATCTCTCCCGACTAACTGTTCACCTCTCCACTCAAATCACCTAACTTGTTAACCTCATCATTAAGAACCACAACATTCTGGTCCCAAACCTTCACATCCTCACCTACTACCCAACCTACATATATATCCATATCAACCCCACCCAAAACCATAACCTTGGACAAAACCCAGACCCTACCTTTGACCTCAACCATCCCTTTCCTACTCAAACCATAACCTAACCCTTACAAACCACTACAAAGCCTACTTAATCTGATACTAATCCCACAACCACTAAATCCATGTTCCTTGCTCCCACACCCCTATCTGGTCAAAAGTATAAAAAGTCTTCAGTGTGCCCTGACCCTATCCTTGATAGAACATTGCATTGTAAGAATCAAACGCTAAGAGGGCTGATCGAGAACGAGTGTTAATGGAGTATGTGAAGACCCAAAAAAGAAGGAGGTGGAGGATGCGAAGGGGAAATCCACGTTGATTGAGAGGGTGATGAAGCTGGAAGAGGAAAGAGAGCTGGATAGGGCTCTAATTGAGAGCCAGAAGCTGTGGATCGAAAAACTCCGGAAGCGAGCCTACAGCAACAAAAGCTAATGACTGATCAATCATTGTCGCTCGCTCGTCAACATGAGGAGGGTTCGAGGGTGGAGTCAAGAGTCTCGTATTTGGAAAGAGACCTATCGTCGTCTTCTCGTCTTGAAGCCAAACTAAAAGATGATTTGGATAAGGCGACGGACAAGGAATTTCAGGAGACGAAGAGGCTAGAGGCAAGGATTGGGTTACTAGAAGGAGATCAAGGAGCCACCAGGAATGTCAGGATTCTCATTTCTACTTGGAGAGAAGTCGAGAGAGAGTAACTAGGTAGAGTTATGGCAAGTATTTCTAGGTAAGACTTGTCGGGATATCACCATATCGGGGTCGTGGCACGCTTATTGAGGTAATGTGTGATTGGGAGTGTGAATTGGATGAGTGAGGACCACCCCGATGGCCGGCCTATTTATAGAAATTTTCCTGCATCTTCGCGTATCGCGAAGGTGCACTAGCTTCGCTGAGTCACCGCGTAGGCTTGCCACGTGTCGCCACAGTATCGCCACGGTATCGCCACGTGTCCTGCATCTTCGCGTATCGCGAAGATGCAAATCCTGGATTCTTCGCGTATCGCGAAGACGCAAAACGTTGAAATAGTTCATTTTTAGTCCCTGATCTTTTAGTAACTTGCCATATCTTGATTTTGTCTCATCATCATCCACATGCGCACGCGCACGGGCACGGGCTCGGGCACGGGCATGGGCACGGGCTCGGGTGAAGGGTGAAGGGTGATGGGCTCAATGTGGCGCTTTGATGGCGCAGTTTGCACTTCGCACGCTCCGCAAGGGCTAGGGAGAGTGGTTAGCCACATAAGAACATTTCCATGGAATGTTCTCTCCATATAAAGTGCATTATATTTCTTTCTTCTTCCGATGTGGGATGGAGTATCCTTACTTCGTTCCCTTAACATAAACTACTTCCATTCTTTGTCTTATTTTTCTCTTTACTTTTACCATGAATATTTTTTGTCCTTAAGTTTTATTAGTTTGTTAAATTTGGACCAAAAATTTCGTGATGTTACATCCTCCCCACCTTAGGATGAATCTCGTCCTCGAGATTCGCTTAGAACAGATGCGGGTATTTCCTTCTCATTTCTGACTCTAACTCCCAAGTAAACTCGGGTCCTCTTCAAAAATTCAATCGTATCTTAACTAATTTTAGCCTTCGACGTTTAAGTTGCTTGACTTGAAAATCTTCAACTTGTAGGGCTTGTTCTACAAATTTTAGATTTTCATTGACTTCGACATCCTTTAAGGGCATGGCTAAATTTTCGTCAGCCAGACATTTACGTAAGTTAGAGACGTGAAATACAACGTGTATTCCTTTCATCTCTTCTGGTAATTGTAAGCGATAAGCAACAGTACCGATTCGTTCTAGTACTTCAAATGGTCCTTCGAAACGTGGACTTAACTTTCCTTTCTTGCCGAATCATACAACTCCTTTCCATGGTGATACTTTTAGTAAAACGTTATCGCCTACTTGAAATTCCAACGGCTTATGGCGGACGTCTGCATAACTCTTTTATCAATCTCTTGCTGCCTTAAGTCGTTCACAAATTTGTAATACTTTATCCGTGGTTTCTTGGACCACTTCGGGTCCAGATATTTGATTATCTCCTGTTTCGGACCAACATACAGGTGTTCTACATTTCCGTCTATACAAAGCTTCAAATGGTGCGGCTTGAATACTTGTGTGATAACTGTTATTATACGAGAATTCCATTAGAGGTAGATGATAATCCCAACATCCGCCTAAATCGATCACACAAGCTCGAAGCATGTCCTCAAGCGTTTGAATTGTTCTTTCGCTCTGCCCATCAGTTTGAGGATGATAAGCAGTGCTAAGATTAAACTTAGTTCCTAACGCTTACTGGAAACTATTCCAGAAATGAGATCTAAATCTACTGTCTCAGTCAAATATGATAGATAATGGCACACCATGTAATGCTACGACGTTGTTCACGTAAATTTGTGCCAATCTATCCATAGAGTAGGATTCATTGATAGGTAAGAAATGAGCAGATTTAGTTAAACTATCAACGATTACCCAAATAGCATTGTGCTGTCGGGTAGTTTTAGGGAGTTTCGTAATGAAATCCATTGTTATCATCTCCCATTTCCATACAGAAAGTTCAGGTTGTTTGAGTAAACCTGAAGGCTTTTGATGTTCTGCCTTAACTTGTAAACATGTTAAGCACTTAGCAACATATAAAGCAATATCTCTCTTCATCCCATTCCACCAATAGGTTAGTTTAAGATTTTGATACATTTTATCACTACCTGGGATGCATCATGTATTTTGATTTATGAACTTCACTCATGATCTTTTCACGTAAATCACCAATAATCGGTACCCAAATTCGGTTCCCAAGTCTGAGTATGTCGTCGTCTCCTTTTACCAAAGAATCAATGGTGCTGTTACGCTTTTCTTCGGAGATTTGGTTTTCTTCAATTGCTTGTTTCTGAGCTTTCTTGATTTGTTCGATTAGATTTATTCGTAGTTCTAATCTCAAGGCTCGAACCCTTTTGGGTTTCTCATGTTCCTTTCGGCTCAATGTGTCAGCTACAACACTTACTTTTCCTTCAAGATAGATGATTTCACAGTCGTAATCGTTTAAAGTTTCCATCCATCTTCTTTGACGCATGTTAAGTTCCTTCTGATCAAATATATTCTTTAAGCTCTTATGATCAGTGTACACGATAAACTTGACTCCATGGAGATAGTGTCTCCACAACTTTAAGGCAAAGATTATGGCACCCAACTCTAGATCGTGAGTCGTATAATTCTTTTCGTGCACTTTCAATTGACGAGAAGCATAAGCTATTACTTTCTTTCTTTGCATTAGTACGCAACCCAAACCTGAATGAGATGCGTTACTAAAAACAACGAAATCCTCTGTACCCTCTGGCAAGGCCAGTATTGGTGCATTTGTAAGCTTTTGTTTAAGTAATTCAAATGCTTCTTGTTGCTTGGTTCTCTATTCATACTTAACATTCTTTCGGGTTAATGAAGTTAAGGGAACTGCTATATGGGAGAAATTCTCGATGAATCTTCTATAATATCCAGCCAACCCAGGAAACTTCGGACCTCGGTTGGCGATGTAGGAATCTCCCATTTAGCTATTGATTCAATCTTTGCGGGGTCCACTTGAATTCCATTTGCATTGATGACGTGGCCAAGAAATTGTACTTCATGCAACCAGAATTCGCACTTGGAGAATTTTGCATACAACTTCTCGTTTCGGAGTATCTCAAGCAAGATTCAAAGATGAACTTTGTGATCTTCTTCTGATTTGGAATAAATAAGTATATCGTCAATGAACACGATTACGAATTTATCTAAATAAGGCTTGCAAACTCTGTTCATCAAGTCCATAAAAGCGGCTGGGGCATTAGTGAGTCCAAATGGCATTACAGTGAACTCATAATGCCCGTACCTTGTTCGAAAAGCTGTCTTTGGGATATCTTCTTCTTGAATTTTCAACTGATGATACCCAGAACGTAAATCCATTTTCGAAAAGAGACTCGCTCCTTGCAATTGATCGAATAGGTCGTCAATTCTAGGTAGCGGAAATCGATTCTTAATAGTAACATTGTTCAAGGCTCTGTAATCGATACACATTCTCATGAAACCGTCTTTCTTCTTGATGAATAAAATCGAAGCTCCCCAAGGTGATGAACTTGGACGAATAAATCCTTTCTCTAGCAACTCATCCAGTTGTTTCTTTAATTCCTTCATTTCCGTCGGAGCCAAACGATAGGGGGATTTGGCTATTGGAGCTGTTCCCGGCATTAAGTCTATTCTGAATTCGACTTCTCGATTGGGTGGGATTCCTGGAAGTTCATCATGAAAGACATCAGAAAATTCGGATACTATGGGCACATCTTTGATTTCCTTTGGTTTTGATTCTTCCGTTACATAAGCCATAAATTCTAAACATCCTTGATTTAAGCATTTGTTATCTTTTATCATGGAGATTATGCTAACATGACCAACATCTTTATCGCCCGCGATTTAAATTATTCGTTTATCAGGGGTTTGAAGTTCAATGGTTTTCTTATTGCAAATGATATGAGCATGGTTGTCAGATAACCAATCCATACCTAGAACTATATCAAAGCCCGCTAAGGTCATAGGCAGTAATTGTACAGGGATGACGTAACCTGCTAACAAGATCTTTCCATTTTCTAAGGTCTTGGAAATTTTAACTATCTCACCACTGGCCGTCTCAACGTTTATGGTTTTATTTAATTTCCTTAGAGGTTCGTTTAATAGACTACAAAATTTATAATCTATAAAACTTTGATTTGCACCAGAATCAAATAAAACTCTTGCGTAAACGTTATTGACTAAGAACGTACCGGTGATGGTTTCCGGTATGTTGGCAGCCTTTTGGGTGTCAAGTACAAAGACTCGTGCATTCCCTTTCTTTCCTTCATTCTTGGTGCCTCTTCCTCCAGCACCTCCACTCCCAGCAACATTCTTCTTAGGACATTCAAAACTAAGATGCCCCATCTCCTTGCAATTGAAACAAGTCATCTTGTTCTTCTAACAATCAGCAGTGGCATGTCCTGGCATCTTGCATGTATCACAGACGATGGATGAAGATACTGCAAACCGGCATCGACCCAGATGATGCCTCTTACA
Organism: Bidens hawaiensis; assembly: GCF_021521415.1. Lineage (NCBI taxonomy): Eukaryota > Viridiplantae > Streptophyta > Magnoliopsida > Asterales > Asteraceae > Bidens > Bidens hawaiensis. The sequence goes on from NW_027491324.1 coordinate 1,869,576, forward strand.
AATCTTGCTCAACGAGTAGTTGGAATTGAAACCACCTCTCCTCCTATCCACATCTTTTCCTTTGAAACGATTATTTCCTTTTCCCTTTTTGTCATTTGTTGAATATTCCTTCTTGTCTTCCTCTTTGTTGCGGATCAAACCGTTCATCAAATAACTAGCAAGCTCCATAGCGGATTCGGCTGTCTGTGGCAAATGAGACCTCACCATGTCTCTCATCTCTCTCGGTAAACCCCATATGTAGCGGGTTACCTTGTTTGATTCGGGTGTTACCAACTGTGGCACAAGCCTATAATATTCTTGGAACTTGGTATTGTATTCTTTCAGATTGGTCCCAACTACCTTGTGATTCAAAAACTTGGTTTGAACTAAATTAGTTTCATTTATTGGACAATACTTTTGCATAACCAGATCTTTAAACTCTTCCAATGTTAACTGATACATGGTTCTCCATCCTCTTGCCATCAATAGAGTGTTCCACCACTCTAAGGCTTCCCCTTTGAACATCTGTGCCGTGTACTGAATCTTTTCCTCCTTAGTACATTTGCTTATAATAACAATTGATTCCATTTCTTCAAGCCATCTTATGGCGGCTATGGCACCCTTGTCGCCATAAAATTCTTTTGGTCCACAATTTTTGAAATCTTTGAACAAACAACCTTCGATTCGTAACTTCTTCTTAAGGGTTTGGTGGATCTTTTCACCATTAGTTGATCCCTGATCACTTCTTTCGTCTTGAGGGGTAGGATTAGGTCGGGATTTGGATTTGACAGACTTGCTGGGTTGTCAATTTTCACTTTGGTGGACGGATTTTTCTTTTAAGGTGGGTAATAAGGTATTCTTGGCGTTAATCATTTCTTGCATTTTGGTTATTAGTTGCTCATGGTTTCCTTGAGCAGGCTCAGTTTTCGATTTGTTGCTTTCAGAAGCTTCTTTATTTTGAGAGGGATTATTTTGTTTCGACATTCTGAAATTATAAAGAAATTGACTCATTACCAAGAGTTTTTATTTATAATACAACAGAAATATCTTACATTAACGATTATTTCTACCACCATTGATTTAAACCAAACGATACTATCACCAGTACAACGGGCTTATTCTAGGAAGAACCGGTACTACAACAACGGAACAAGGAACAAACGGTATAACCACAACAAAACAAGGAACAACAATACGGTCACAACAGAACAGAATCTTCAATCCTTCACGTTATTCTTGATTATCTTCTTCAAATTACTACACTTGTATAGTAACTTCCTTTCCATTTTCTTCTTCTTGCTACTCTCCGTAGCCAACTTTTTCCGCAATTCATCCATCTCATGCAGTGCCCGATCCAAATGCTCTTCCTGGGAGTGAGGGATGAGACTTGGATATCCATACTGGGGAGGTGGATCACGATACCCCATCATGACTATGCCATAATGGTTTCTTGGATACTGTGGTGGTGGACTGGATTCAACTGGCATGTTGTGAAAAAATTCTGCAGCCTCTTCTTGATGCCTGATTTCCTCTACTTGTTCCGAGATGGTTGGAACAACACCTGTGAAGGGTGGAAAACTACCTATGAGTGCTTGGACATACAGATCTTGTGGATCATAATGAGGGGTCAGGTGAAACAACGGTTGATGGCAGCCCATATTCGGTGGACAGTCACATCCTGGGTGGTTTTGCACCTCAAGGTTCCTCTTATTAATGCTCATCTCCTTTGAAACCTCTTCCTCTGGATCTTCTTCCGGGTCTTCTTCCGATTCTTCTTCTGGTTCTTCTTCCGTCTCCTCTTCAACTTCCTCCTCGGGGTCTTCTTCTGGTTCAACTTCCACATTACTTTGATTCACCTCAATCCGAATGGTCTCCGGTTGTATCACTCTCATCTTAGGTCTCCTTGATGGACCTGAAATAGAATGAGTTGTAAACTGGGGTTCTTGGGTCAGAGTAAATATGCATCCAACTTGGGGTACCATCCTTAGGATTGGTCTTAGCTTGCTCATCAATCTCCATATTATTGGAAGGATGATTCTTTGGGGATGACGGATCACTTGGAATGTTAATAGGCATTTGCTCTGTGCCTGGGAAGTAAATGGGTAGATTCCCATATGGGACCACTGGTGTGAGGGGTCTGTCCTGGTCGAAGAAGTTAGCATAGTATTCATCACTTTGACCATCAGGAGGAACGATGGGTTCTGGATGGCCTGCTAGTCTCATTTCTTCGTAAAAGGATTCAATCATCTTCTAGAATATCGACATCTATTAGGATAAGAATGATAACAGATAGAAAAAATTAGAATGATAAGGGATAGGAAATAATACCAACCTATCTTAAAGAAGACCAACCTATCTTATCCTTATATAATAATATAATAAATATTGAATCTTATCTATGATCAAAGCTTAGGTATACTAATATACCTAATTCGCAAAGATCGATGGCTATGATACCAACACTTGTCACACCCCGGCTCAGAGCCTGGGCGTGACATCCAACGTTGGTACCTGTTTTGTAAATATATCAGAGTTTAGGGTTGTAGAGCGGAAGACTTTAATAAATATTATTATAGTTAAAAGACGGGATTTTAAAACACCCGTTAATTTGTACATAAGTGTTTGGATTACAAAACCATGTTTCGCATTATTTTATTTATAAAACATCCATTGAGCCATCAGATCATCTAACGGCTACCCTTCTTTTCCAAACACCTATTCTTCATTACCTGTAAAACAGTTATAAAAATACGTCAGCAACACATGCTGGTGAACACGCTGACACAAAACATTTAAGTTACTTAGTTATCCCCTTGGGTATTTTATGACCTGGCCCATCGTGGCTTAGGAAACAACCAAGTTAAATATACTATTATAAACCTCCAGTTATACTTGAAACCTCTCAGCAATACCGCAGCATCGAGGTCTTAGAAACTCTTCAATATACACGAGATAATCCCCTCTCGAACATTACTTAGCTCCGGCCCAACGTGGCGGAGGTATTAGCAAATGTGGTGCGGTGTGCCCACCGTCTACCCACATATGTAAGGATCCAGACAAACGTATACAATAGCCTGAGGGCTAGCATTACTTTTGTTTATAAAGTTTTAGGGATATAATCCCACGCAAACATTCAAGACTTTGTTTTATAAAAAGTTGGATGTATTCACCTTTCTTCTTGGTTGGTGTTTCTCACCAATTTGTCTCTTTACCTCGGACCTATAGTACGAGAATAACATTTTATAAGAACTAGATCAATGATCTAGCTTCAGACCTTTAGTCCGATTGCATAACCTTTACCTTAACATTTTATCTTTTTATAAATATAAGGACCTCTAGTCCTTTCTTGTTAATCACTTATAAACCTTTGTTTCTTCTTTGTGAAGAAACATATATTTCAACTTTCTTTTATTATAAGAAATACTTAATAAAATCTTTATACATAATAAAGAAGTATTATTTTATCGATAATCTCGACTTTATAGAATCTTATTTCCACTTTATAAAATCAAGGTACAGGCTATATCCCTGACGAGGGTCTAAGCCATTTATAATATAATAATCGGGCAGAACCCCTACCTTGAATGGCTTATTACTCGATACGCCTATGCTCTACTTTGGACCGCACTTCTACTTGGATCGCATTCTACTTGGAGAGAGTTCGAGAGAGAGTAACTAGATAGAGTTATGGCACGCATTTCGAGGTAAGACTTGTCAAGATATCGCCATATCGGGGTCGTGGCACGCTTATCGAGGTAATGTGTGATTGGGAGTGTGAATTGGATGAGTGAGGACCACCCCCATAGCCGGCCTATTTATATAAATTTTCCTGCATCTTCGCGTATCGCAAAGCTGCTTCGCATATCGCGAAGGTGCACTAGCTTCGCTGAGTCGCCGTGTAGGCTTGCCACGTCTCGCCACGTGTCCTGCATCTTCGCTTATCGCGAAGATGCAAAACTTTGAATCTGTTCATTTTTAGTCTTTGATCTCTTTACCTCGGACCTATAGTACGAGAATAACATTTTATAAGAACTAGATCAATGATCTAGCTTCAGACCTTTAGTCCGATTGCATAACCTTTACCTTAACATTTTATCTTTTTATAAATATAAGGACCTCTAGTCCTTTCTTGTTAATCACTTATAAACCTTTGTTTCTTCTTTGTGAAGAAACATATATTTCAACTTTCTTTTATTATAAGAAATACTTAATAAAATCTTTATACATAATAAAGAAGTATTATTTTATCGATAATCTCGACTTTATAGAATCTTATTTCCACTTTATAAAATCAAGGTACAGGCTATATCCCTGACGAGGGTCTAAGCCATTTATAATATAATAATCGGGCAGAACCCCTACCTTGAATGGCTTATTACTCGATACGCCTATGCTCTACTTTGGACCGCACTTCTACTTGGATCGCATTCTACTTGGAGAGAGTTCGAGAGAGAGTAACTAGATAGAGTTATGGCACGCATTTCGAGGTAAGACTTGTCAAGATATCGCCATATCGGGGTCGTGGCACGCTTATCGAGGTAATGTGTGATTGGGAGTGTGAATTGGATGAGTGAGGACCACCCCCATAGCCGGCCTATTTATATAAATTTTCCTGCATCTTCGCGTATCGCAAAGCTGCTTCGCATATCGCGAAGGTGCACTAGCTTCGCTGAGTCGCCGTGTAGGCTTGCCACGTCTCGCCACGTGTCCTGCATCTTCGCTTATCGCGAAGATGCAAAACTTTGAATCTGTTCATTTTTAGTCCTTGATCTTTTGGTAACTTGCCATATCTTGATTTCGTCTCATCATCATCCAAAAATACTAAGGCGGCTCTTACGCGGCGATGCGAGCGTGCGAAGTGCAAAGTGCGCCATCAAAGCGCCACATTGCGTCCATCGCCCTTCACCCGAGCCCGTGCCCGTGCGCTTGCACGTCGGGTGCTTTGCACCCTCCGCTAGGACTAGGGAGAGTGGTTGGCCACATAAGAACATTTCCATGGAATGTTCTCTCCTTATAAAGTGCTTTATATTTCTTTCTTCTTCTGATGTGGGATGGAGTATCCTTACTTCATTCCCTTAACATAAACTACTTCCATTTTTTGTCTTATTTTTCTCTTTATTCTACCATGAATATTTTTAGTCCTTAAGTTTTGTTAGTTTGTCAAATTTGGACCAAAATTTTCGTGATGTTACATCTGATGATGATGATGATGACGGTGGAAATGGTGGTGGAGGAGGAGATGGCGGTATTGGTGTAGGTGGTGGCAGTGGAGCGGATACACAAACTGCTCCACACAATGACCCCTCTGCCATCGAGGTAGCTAAGGGAGTCAGGGATCGGGAAGCTGCTCTAGAGGACGACTTTAACTCGATTTTTAATGTTGATGATATTGCGGGTACTCGATCGCCATCTGAAGGAACAACGAGGATCTCTAACATTGATGATGACAGCAATTATTCGTCGCGCCTTGATACACCAATTCAGGAGGTAATACATTCGGCTCCTAAAGCAGAAGCAGTGATTGTTCTTGTTGTTGATACCTCCCACGCGCCAAAGACGAAAAAGAGGAAATGGCACTGTGTAAGCAGCCGTGAGAGTGTTCGTTGCCGAAACTACCCCTATCATGATGACTCGCTGATTGTGTACGCCAAGTTTCATGCTGAGAGCATGTCGTGGGCTATTAGAAGGGTAAACGGCGATTTCACCTACATGCATCACACTAAGATGCATACTCTGTCTGAACTGGACATGAATTATTTCAAACGAGCTGTAGGTGATGGAGAAGGAGAAAAGAGGATGGAGGGTTGGTTCAAGCGACACATGGATAAATAATCAAGAGCAGACTACTCCAACTTTCAGATGAATAAGGGACAAACGTTCAAGCATCCCACTGAGATCGACCCAGCAACATGCAAACAAAGAAAGTCTTGGAGATTCAAGATGCCTAGGGAAGGTCGGGAAGTCTATCATGGTGAACCATTCGAGCCCAATCGACTTCATGACTTCTTATGCTGGGAGTTCGACAATAACATGGGCGAAGTTGTGATTCAGTGTTGAACCATGCATCCTCTGCGTGTGTTTGATGAGCACGAACTGATGGGTCTCGACAAAAAAAGACATTTTGAAGCTATATCAGTATCCTTTGCCTACACTTGAAGATCATGGGAAACAAAATATTGATAAGATGGTTAAAACGTTCAACAAGTTTGTTCGAAGACTTGTTGAGGATCAACTACAAGATGACGGATGCTTAGTGTCGAGACCAATTGAAGATAAAGACGGAAGACAATACTAAAGACTATAGGGATATTGTTAGGCCCTATTTTGTATATGTAGTCTTTTGTAATATCTTGTTTATTTACGATGTATTGTAATTGTTTTTTTGTCTATCTTTGTACGTTTGGGCCTTAGGCCATTGTAAACAAAGCCCATTGGGCTGAAATAATATATGAAGTGTGCATGGAACTTGCACTATTAATTATGCAAGTCTCCATGCATTACTCAACCTTTTGCCAAACCAAGATATCTTATTTTCTCACCAACTCTCCCTACCTCTCTTACATCCTTCTATAGTCGGTTAATAAACCAACCAAACAAGATCCGAGGTCTCAATTACTTAAGAGTGATTTCCGTTAGCTCTTAAAGAGATTGATCTAAGAATATTATTGTTTGATCCCGTATTTTGGACCTACAAAAATAGGTGTGTGGGGGAGGAGGAGGGGGTTGTATACAAGGATCCGAAATATTGTGTTTGTGCAATACAATTGTCGGGTTGCCTTTCATGTGTCATGTTAATTTTCATATTTGACTTTTATAATCCTTTGAACTTATGTTGTGTAAACTTGGAATAATTTAAATTTTCATATATAATGGATTTGAAATTAGGCTATTCAATATCACTAATAAGAAATAAAATACAAATAAGAGTTATGTCATTCAATCTCATAATATTGTGGGTTCGAGCCACGTTGGTCCCAACGAATCCAATAAATACATCAATTAGTAGAACATTTGTGATTGATATAGATAAAGACAACAAAGACTAGCATAGACTTCAAACTTGTGAACAACTTTTTAATCTTCATGCCATATTTGTTATATTGTGACACGACATAATCAAATGATATATTTAACTCTTCCCTAATTCCTCTGTGTGTTATTCTAAAGGTTCATGTGTCAGTGGCATTGGCATTTTGAGTCATGGATTCATTATGACAAGGCCCTCTTTGGACATTACATAGTTGAGAAAAGGTGAGAAAAAAGTTTCAATAGCTTAATATATGAAGACATCACAAAAACTTTACCAAACGAAGAGAACATAAATCAAAAAACTTTGTGCTCGATTGGTATAGAACGTGAAATATATTCTTGCACATTACAATGGATCATCCCGCATGCTACGTCAACGTTTTTAGCGGTCTTTCAAGTCAGGGTGGTGACGTAGGAGTCGAACCTTTTTTGTATTGTTTGTTTTTTTTTCTTTTTTTTTTTGTCTACAAGGCAAATTTATTTTCACTTCATCTTTCAGGACTCGAATACAGAACCTTTGAGTGCTATTTAAGAGACTTTATTTTTCCGCTAGACCACCAATTTTTCTTGTATTGTTTTTATGACGTGAATCATAAACTAGTTTGCAGGACGTTTGTTAGTGTCTATGTTCATATAGCTAGTTGTCTAGGTTGTTAGACCTTCACACATTTTGATAGTTGATATCAACAAAAAATTATGTATAAAAATCAATTGCAAGTTGTTAAGAGCATTCTTATCAAACCCCCTCATTTATGTAAGAGGTGTTTTTATAATTTAGAGAGTGATTTAAGATGTTATGAGTGGGGAATTTTTATATTTTAGAAAAAGAAGTGATTTTTCTGTATATTTGAAAAGATACTGTTCATCCCCTATAATTTTTTAATATATTTTGAAAGTGGTTGTGAGCGAAGGAAAGAGAAAATGTAATGATAAAATGTATAAAAAGTATTATTTAATTGAAATGGAGAGAGAAAATATAGTGAGTTTTAGTGTAATTTTTTGTTTAAAGATAGGGGATGGGTTGAGAATACTCTAATATCATTTTTTGCGTAAACGTGTGTTATGTGCTTCTATAGTATATTTTCAATAAAATGTTGGCGATTTAGAATTTTTCATGTTAGATTATTATGCATGGAAATTTAAAATTAAAAAAGAGATAAAAATAAAAAGTGTGAGAAAAAAAAATATTAAAAAAATCATAACTCAAAATATTAATAAAAAATAAAAATAAAATAAAAAAAACTAAAGTGTTTCCCTCGTCTTTCTCATTAAAAAGAGGTGAAAAGAAAAAATATTGAGAAAAATGACACAATAACGAAAATAAACAAAAAAAACACAGTGATAAATAAATAACAGATATAATAGATCATAAAATATAACAGAATGTTGAGTAATATTACACAATATCAAGAAAAAAAAGACATAATTAATGACGAAAATAAATAAAAAAACACAATAATATTTTTCCTCAACATTGTTTTTATTTTTATTTTTATCTTTGAGAGTGAGATAGATGGGGGAATTTTTGTTTCTTACTTTTTTCCGATTTTTTTATTTTAAGTTATGACTTTTTTTTATTAATTTTTTATTCTTTTCTTAAGTTTTTTTTAACCACAAATCATTTTCATCTTTCTTATTTTTATTTTTCTCTGTAAAATAACTTCAGTTTTTCACTATAATTACGAGAAGTAAAACCTCTTAGTTTGTTTATTATACTAGCAATAATACTTAATTCTGTTGATAATAATAAAATATCACTACTACTACTATCAATAATAATAATAATAATAATAATAATAATAATAATAGAAATCATGGAAGAAGGAGAGAAAACAATTAACAATTTAAATTCCACATAAGGAACATCAATTTAAAAAATATGTATGTATATATCCTACTAGCATAAAAAATGATATTAGTTTTTCCTTTTAAGTTTTTTCAATGGTTTTTGTTTCACCAAGTGATACGAAGCAACTACTTTTGGAATCTTGAGTGACTATAAGTATTTCCGATATAAATATAAAAGAAAAATTTATAGATAGTTTTAAGATATTTTGTGTTTCATTCTTGTTGAATAAAACCTTAGAAGGGTGTATCGTTTCTGCGTAGTCATCTTCACACACTGATACAAAATGGATTTCTAATTTCAAAAACTTTATTTTTGCTTGATAATTAACGATCACCAAAAGGTGGTGGTGGTGGTTCTTAATATGCTAAAAAGTTTATACATTAAGTAACCAGATAAAGAGATGTTATTTGTGACCAAATGTCAACCCTTTTGATCAGTTGATTGAATAGAAGAATTGAAGTATATTAATAACTATAATTATTTGCTTGTTAGAAAAGTTGGGCGGGGAAATATCACGAAATTCTGACTAGATGTGTGGATGGGCAGATTGCTTTAAAAGATATCTTTCTGGATTTATTATGTTGAAGCGTTTCAAAAGTTGCCTTGTGTGTGATAGAGTCGTTTTAAATGGGTCGGGGATGGTGGAAACAATTTGTGCTTGGTCTAAATCTAGACTCTCAACTAAGGTTCTCTTAGAGGAGCTGATCTAGAGGAAATGGTGGTCCTTTATTCGTTTCATTCGGGTAAGGTTGACAGCTGGAGTTGGTGTGGTGGGGCGTCGAATATTTTCTCGGTTCAGAGTTTGAGAAGTGTTATGGCTGACAAGATTTATGGTAGTGATTCTGTTAGCATGTGCAAGTGGGAAAATTGGATTCCTATTAAATTGAACTGTTTCGTTTGGAGACTACTTTTAAATAGAATCCTGGTTGCGGTTAATTTAATTGTTAGAGGTACGACCTCGATTTCCGAGGATTGTCCTTGGTCTTCTTTGATAGCTGAATAAACCGTACATGTACTCCTTGACTGTGCGCAGGCTAAAGAGGTTTGGAGGGATGTCTCTTTGTGGTGTGGTTGGGACTTGACGGGGTTCGAGTCGTTTGATGAGCTTCTTCAGGTGCCGACACATTCCGATTCCATGTTGGGTAAGAGGATTCTAACTGTAATTATATATACCTCCATATGGTATATTTGGAAGCGGAGGAATGCGAAGATTTTTAATAATAGGTGTCTCCCGAAGGAGGTCGTTTTGGAAGATATCAAGATCAATCTGTTTGGGTTAGAGGTGCACAAATCGGGTTCACCTTGAAAACCCGAACCGGTTCGGAACCGGTTTTTTTCACACCGGGTAGAAAATGAAACCGGTTCCAGTCAAGAACCGGTTCGGTTCCCGACCCGAACCGATGCCCAGAAATGCAAACTTTTAGGAACCGGGTAGGTTGGAACCGGAACCGGTTTTTACGTAAAAACCGGTTCCACCGGTTTTTTTTGAAATTTAAACATTATAGCCGTTAGGAACCGGTTCCAACGGCTATATAGCCGTTTTAGACCGTTGGAACCGGTTTTTTAACTATAAATAGGTTATCTTCTTTCTATAAATAGCAAGGTTTGTTTGTGTACTTGTTAAACCACTCCCAAAACTATAAAACACACTCCAAACCACAATTAACCTTAAACCGACAACAAATGGCAACCAATGATGACGTTGTTATGGTGATCGAAACAACAAGATGCCCCGATGTTTGGGTTCATTACGATTTGTGTCTCATGACCGACTCACATGAGTTGGCACGTTGCAAATATTGCTCGAAGTTTCTTAAAGCAGCGTCCAACTCGACATTACGAAAACATACGAATAAGTATTGTCGAGAGAAAAGAAGAATGGAAGCTAAAAAAACGGAAGTGGGAGAGTCGTCCGGCTCTACAACCCAAAAATAAGTATTCCCGGGTTAAAACGACGGACTTTGTTTTTTATGTTTTAGTTGTTATGTTTAGTATCGTTTATGTTTTAATAATGTTTGTAATAGTTATTTTTTAGATGAATAAAATGTTCGTCGTTATTAAAAAAGTAACAAACAATTAATCATGAGTAACAAAAGTAATTATAATAAAACAAATCAAAACTAAATATTAGTTGAACAAGTTACAAATAAGTTTACCAAAACAAATAATTACAACTCTTCTTCGTCTTCATTCTCGTCTTCACCCTCGTCTTCGTTATCGGAAGAAACCCCGTCCTCCGCCTCCTCATCATGAATATGACGCTCTATTGGTATTTCGTCTTCAAAGTTCGCCTTGTGTTGTACACGATCCACCGCATCCAAATGGTCCTTTAGGCAAATGCAAACCTCTAGAGACTCGGGAGTTAGTTTTGTTCTTCGCATAGATAACACCCTCCCACTAAGAGAAAAAACCGATTCGGAAGCAACCGTTGAGGCTTGTACGGCAAGCAAATCACGAGCCATGGCGGATAGAATGGGAAATTCGTTTTGTTTACCTTTCCACCAAGCCAACAAATCAATATTGCGAATTTCGTCGACCGTTGCGCCCTCAACATAGTTTGCTCCACTATATCGACCAAGTTCGCTACTTGGTGTGTTTCCTCTTTGCCTCTTAGATGCCGATTCACGAATCTCATTCATCAAGTTTATAAGTGGGTCATTGCACGGCCTACCAGTTGTTGTTTTTTTCACAAAAGACGATCTCGTGCTTGGACCATACATTTGAAAATAATGGTCATAAAGGTCTTGAAGGTTTTTGTTGAACTTGTCCTTCGCTTCCGTCGACAACTTCGGGTCAATCTCGTGCATACCTAAGTTGTCGAATATTTCCTCAATCGTTGTTTCAACCCCATTAACATTCCAATAGGGGTTTAATGCGGCGGCACAAGTGAAGACCGGCGGTATGATTTCAAAATATTTTATGAACTTTTCTTTCATCACCGCAACAATATTTTCGAAGAGTTTGTTCTTCTCCGCAAAGCTTTTAAAAACACAAGACATATAGTACAATTCTTGCAAAACCCAACAACTAGTAGGGTAATAGACTCCCGATAATTTTGTTGTTGACTTTTTGAACACATCAAGATACTCCAACAAATAACCGACTTGGACCCAAACACTTTCCGGAAACATATCGGCCTCGCGTTCTTCAACAAGATTGTTATGAAAAGCTTGTAAAGTTTGGCGTTGGGCAAAAGCACACTTTAACATATGACAATTTGAGTTCCAACGGGTTGGAACGTCCCAATTCGGCCCCAAATACTTTCTTTCAACCGACTTGCAATAGTTCTTATATTCAAGATGTCTTCTTTTACCACTTTTGAAGACATCTTGTAACATAAGTCTAAAGTATTTTAAATCATCACAAATGTGTTCATTGTCAAGACCTATTTGGACAACCAAGTTGATGATATGTGCAACACATCGGACATGAAAAAAATCCCCGAAACAAGGTGGTGAATATTTAATGATAAATTTTTCAGCCGCCTTAGTATTGTTTGAAGCGTTGTCAAACGAAATCGAAAATATTTTATTTCTCAAGTTGTAAGTAGTTATAACTTCATCAAGTAATTCAAACAATTTTTAGGCGGTATGTGGGAACGGGAAGTTTTCAAAAGCGATGGTGCGTTTCATCAATTGCCATGTCACCGGATCAACCCAATGAGCGGTGACACATATGTATGATTCGGGCAACCCGTGTGGTGCCGACCAAACATCGGTAGTTAAACTAACCATGGCTTCTAAAGAATGAAAAGACTCGATTAACTCTTTTTTAGCACACTCCCACAACCTGATACAATGACGTCTTAAGGTAGTACGACTTACATGTGTGTATCTCGGTTGTAGAGTTTCGCGAATCAACGACGTCAACTCCGGGTCATCAAAGTGGTTAAACGGCAAACCTCGTTGAATAACGAACTTTGCCATTCTATCTTGAACTTGAGTCGTGTTGTAACGAAATAGTGTACCATCTTTACCCAAGTCAATTTGATCGGTCGCGCCAATCCCTTTCAACGCCTTGCAATATGGCTTCTCGATGTGCTTTCTCAAAGTAGAGTTGGAATCGTGCTTTAATATTGAACCACATAGTTTGCAACGAGCCTTTTGATAACCTTCGTCATCCACAATAAAATCCCAATTCTTCCATACGTCTTGGTTGCGGTTATGGTTGACTACCGTAACAACCCTTGGGTCCTCCGTAACAGGAACGGGGGCAACAAAAACACTCTTCTTAGCCTTGTTGTTAGTTTTTTTGATGGGTGCCATAATAATATTTAGTTGGATGGTTGGGTAAAGGAACGGGTTTGCTAAATGAGTAGTATTGTAGTTTGTTTTTGAGTTTGGTGGTGAAACAAGTAATGGAAACAACTTATATATAGGTTTGGCCCAAAAACCGGTTCCAACGGCTATATTACCGTTGGAACCGGTTCCAACGGATCTATTGTCTTAAAAACCGGTTCCAACGGCTATATTACCGTTGGAACCGGTTCCAACGGCTAATTGATGTCTAAAAAAACCGGTTCCAACGGCTATATTACCGTTGGAACCGGTTCCAACGGCTAGTTTGACTTTTGTTTGACCCTTCAAAAAAACCCGTCGGAATCGGTTATTCCGGGTACGAACCAAACCGGTTCCAATTAAGAACCGGGTAGGAACCGGTTTGGAACCGGTACTGACATATAAATATTAGAACCGGGTACGATTTTCGGGTACAAAAATACCCAAACCGGGTATTGTTCCAACCGGGTTGGAACTGGAACCGGTTCCGGTTCGGTTCCACCGGTTAGGTTCCGGAACCGGTTTTTTTGTGCACGAATGGTTTGGGTGGATCAAATCAAGATCCTTGCACTAACAGATTGGTTGGGAGAACTAGAGTACTGTTAGTCCTTTTTTATTTTAGAATGGTTTAGCCCGAGTGTGTTGTTTTGTGTCGTTTTGTTTTACTCTTTGTATGTGGATTGTTTGTTCTCTCCAGCTCCTACTGGTACTATCTAATAAATGCTTTGCTGTTAAAGAAAAAAGTAATAAAATCCATAATCCTCAAATTCTGGCATCTTTTTGCGTAGTAAATTGAGTATAGTCATAGGAACAAGATGAGGGCCTATGACCAGACAATCCAACTTTTATGATGGAAAAAGATACACAGTTGCGTAAAAAAAATGACACCATGCTATATCACTCACGTTTCCCAAGCAAATTCACATATATAGATAGGAATTTCATACACTCATCTTCATAATATCAAATATGGTATATGTGTGTTTTCATATTTATTATATTCTTAAGTCTTTTAATTATTTACGACTGATCAAATAAAAAATGTTGAATTGTGTTTCTCTAAATTTTTTGTCAGTTCTCATGTCATATATAATTTAGGATAAAAGCTGTTTAGTTCTTATGTCATATATAATTTAGGATTAAAGGTGTTTAGAGTATATACTTTAGTAATAAGTTTAGGTTATAAAAAGCTTAAAGAACTGTTAAATATTGTGTTAAGTTATGCTACAAATGGTCATAAAATGAGAAGTGTAAGAAGCTATAAATGATTGTCATGTGTTAAGCGGACACTAAAGTGGAAGGGGCATGAAGGTAATAACTCATATTTTTGTCTATCCGTATGCAAAACATGTATTGATTCCCTCATTATTTTAAAACGTCTATAAGTTTTTCATAATACATTTTAAAAAAAAATCACCATAATAACAAACGTTTTTTTTATCTTTAATATGAGTTTGACTTTTTATAAAAATTAAAGCAAAAATTACGTCATTGTGTTTTTATATTTATCATTGTGCCTTTCTACTTATCATTGTGTCTTTATGCTCATCATTGTGGGTTTTTTTTAAGTAATGAAATCTGAAAATTGTAATAGTGAAACAATAGCGTTGTGTAATTAATCATAATATGTAAATATAATGATAAAATAAAAACAAATTTATCTAATACATAAAACACAAAAGATAAATACATATTACACAATAACTTGAAACGTAAAACACAATGGTGAATGCATGTTACACAATAACCTAAAATGTAAACACAATGATAAATACATAATACACAATGACCTGAATGTAATACACAATGAACGCAATACTCTATTTCTCAAATTAAATGAATGGCACATGTCAATCCTGAACAAAATACAATGAACGTAATACACAATAATGAGTAAAAAGACATAAGGACGAACAAAAGACAAAATGACAAGCAGAAAAACACAATGATGAACCAAAGACAAAATGATAAGTAGAAAGACACAATGATGAACAAAAGACACAATGTCGTTATTTTCTTTTGGCATATATATATATATACCCTTCCTAAGTTCCCCTATTACATATTTAACGAACTCTTAAAAATCAATTACGTATTCCCCTCTCGAAATCACATATATTACATATCTCCTCATTTTATTATAATTAACTAAATAAATGTATGTTTTACCCTTAATGATCTAATTAAATAATTATTTACATATATTATTTCCTAAAAGCATCAATTACATATCTCCTTAATTTCCACTCGAGCCGAGTCGGTGTTAAGACGAACATATCGAACATTAACAAATCCAATTGGAGACGAACTTATATATCCTCTTCCTAAAAACTTCAATTTACATATCTTCCAAATTTGAACCAAACCCCAATCGATGTTAAGAAGAACATACTGAACGCTCGTAAATGCAATTAGAGTCGAACCTTTAGATCATTGGCAAATATAAAAAACCTATCCAAAAATAAATAAAATAGACTATTAAAATGCATAAAACAGAATGTGTTGGTATGATTCATAAACTTAGAAAAATAAATTATACAAAGATTTAAAATAAGCAAACAGTAGTGTGTACAAATCTGTCTTCTAAATAATTACCATCAGCAACCTCCAAGTTTTGAAGAGTTTATAGATCAGTTATAACTACATTTAGAGTTGTTATTCCGTTCTTTAAAAAGCTATCTGTAAAAGCTATCAATTGTTGAATCTCCTTCAACGAATCATCAAAAATTGATGAATTTTTAGACACTACATATCCAGCGACAAAATTTTTAAGTCCAGAAATCGATAAAGATCCCATAAAACCTAACAGATGACACAAAGGTATTTACCAATCAACAATTGCTAGCCGGTACTACAAATCATACTTAATTTTGCTATTGACTAAACGAGATCGAAATCAAGGCACGTGATGCAAAGCTGAATCAAATCGAAATACGACGACAAAATGTCGTTGTTTGGCCGTTATGGCGATCAAACGCCAAAAGAACGATGCTGACCAAAAGCGGCGGAACATGCCAGGGTGCTACGTGACAATATTTAAACAACTCATTCATTTCATTTAACATCATAACAAAACACATCTTGTTCATATAATATAACAAATACAAGAAAATAAATAGTTCATTTAACTAATAACCTAAAGATCCAAAATAAAAATAACATATTCAAATCTTCAATCAACCAATAATCAAAACTGTAGCGTTGCGTAAAATATATTTTGCCAACATGAATGTTGGTAAACAATTCCATGATTTTTGTATATATGTAATATTGGAAAAATCCACAACTCTTATGGGAAACCGTAAATAATAATGGCAATTACAGTATAAAAATCTTAAATAAATGAGGCTCTTTTCTAATAGGTAAAACTCTCAAATTACAAGGAGGCGCATATGATCATACTTATTGAGGATGAGGATGAAGCCAACCAACAAAAGCAATAAACATTTATCAATTAATTATATGAGCCACATACATAATCGTGCAATTATTCTAACTAATACATAAACTAGAGTTCACGGTTTGAGGATTAAAGTCTTAAATCATTTTTGTTTGAGTAAGTATGCAAGCTGCCCCAAAAGTATAAAAGAGAAAATGGAGATGAATTTACTCACTTGGAATAAGCGACGTTGATGAAGAAATACTTAGAATAAAAACTTCAAGACAGCGAGCCCAACAACGATTTAACGTGCGCATCCTGGATTGAAAGATCTTGAGTTAATATAGAGTTTTGAAGATGGGATATAGATGGTAAAATAGTTCATAAAAACTAGGCTTGGGTTAATAAAGTATGTATAAAATAAAATGGGTTTTACATGAAACCGGGTATCTAATGTTTAATTTTACTTAACCTTTGTTAACTTTTACATAGAGGAGGTGGATTAGTGCTAGTATGCACGATCCCGTTAGTGTAAGCATAAAGATCCGATTATTAATGGTTAGTTTCGTTTAATCGGTTCGGGACTTGATAAAGCACCAAACCCTAATCTAACTTATCAAACTGGTTAAATATATGAGTTACTTCAATAAAATTAGTAGCTTAAACAAGTTTGAGAAATTTTATTAATTAAAGTCTCAAACTCGGGTTTAAGTGAGTGTAAGTCGGCCTGGTCTTAGTATAATACAAAGTTTGGTTCCGACATACCATAATCTAAGAAATATATAATTGTAACATCCAACTTTTGTTGAATAATAAATGACGGAAAGTTTTGTTATTAACTGTGTGTCGTTAAGTTAGTCGTGTGTTAAGTATTTGGATAATATTTGGATTTGGAATTCTGAGTGGGTTGTGGGACCCATGGCCCCCTATATAAGCCTAACCCCTCCACCCTTTCACCATTTTGTTACCTTTCACCACACACACACTCAAGAACACACACTTTCTCTCTACATTCCGGATCCAAATCCGTGTAAAAAAAAGAGAGAAGGAAGAATCTCGTGTGTAGACATCATCAAATAGCAAGAATCACGTCCAGATCTACGTATTGTCCGGATCTGAACTCGAACCCGAAGCAAAAGGTAGGTTTCAGTTTAAATGGTTAAGTTTTATGGTTAGAATCGGCATGCAAACAGATATAATGGTAGATCGGGTTGTGAAATGTAAGAAAAATATAAACTTGGTAAGTTATAACCTCTTGGGTGTACTTTAAGGTAAAAAGGTGGCGTTTGGACTATGAGAGATATGGGTTCAGAATCAGGTGCACGGGGTCAGAATGTGTCGAAAGTTGAGAAAGAGTAAAAATCAGGTCCTGAGGAAGAGCCACGAAGTAAAATGGCTTTAAAATGGTAAAAACGAAGAAAGGAAAGAATTTTGCTTCGCTCAGCCATGAGAAGCGAAACAGGTATTTCGCTTCGCTCAGCCGTGAGAAGCGAAAAAGTTATGCGAAGCAAATTCTATGCGAAATTCCTCCCATGCGAAATTTTTTAAGTCGTTTTTGTTAAAGAACCTATTAAATGTGACCCGATTCAGCTCAGCCCCAGCCAGGGGCTCTGCCCCTTGGACCCTGCTAGGGGCTGCCGCCCCTAGACCCCGCTACCAGGGGCGCTGCCCCCGGACCTCCGTTAGTGGAGAGTTTCATTAACTTAGATGTAGGAAGTAGTAGTAATGGATGATTGACACGCGTAATGTATTGTATAGTTAGCCGTGCACAACTAAGAAATGACATTACCATTAACGGCGAGAGAAACCGACTCCAGGTGAGTTCTAGCCCCATTTCCTTGCTATGTTTTCGGGGCTGTGTGCATACTCCTATGTGGCAGTTAAAATGCTTATCTTAAGTGGTAGGTATATGATACGTGTATGATCGTGCATCGAATGTTATTACTATATGATGGTTATGTGAATGAATGTGTATGTAAATATTATATGCATAAGACAGGTAAAGTATGCGCTTATAATAGGGACCAGACCCTCATAATATCTGAGATGATAGGGACTAGACCCTCATAATATCTGAGATGATAGGGACCAGACCCTTATAATATCTGAGATGTTAGGGACCAGACCCTTATAATATCTGAGATGATAGGAACCAGACTCTCATAATATCTGAGATGATAGGGACCAGACCCTTATAATATCTGAGATGTTAGGGACCAGACCCTTATAATATCTGAGATGTTTAAGATAGAATAGCTTATGGTATACCATAGGGTTTTATGAAAGAAAGTATGTAAGTACGTATGCATGTATATAAAGTATATGTGAAAGAAGTAATAGCAAAGTAAGGTATGAATAAGTATCTTTGGACGCGTATGAGTAAGGATAGAAATGTATTGTATGTTAATTGATTAACTAAAACTCATTCAGCATAGCTGACTTTTAGTATGCACGCAGACAAATAGGTTGAGGCAGCTGGCTTGAAGAGGAACACATGACACTAGCTAAAGAGACTGGCATCTATGAAGAAGTGTCATGACTATTTTATGTTATGTTATGTTATGAAAAGACAATTTGTATGTTAAGACAAAAATGAATGTTTGTAATGTGATGTTGAAGTTTTAAATTATTCCGCGAAAGTTTAAATTAACTCTGATTTTAGAACTGTGTTGTGAGTAAATCCAACACCAAAGTAGTGTTACCTGGAACGGGGCCTTACAATGATTTAAAGTGAAATATAATTTACAAAGGTTAGGAAAGATTTTTTGGTGGTTTGAACGGTGACTAGCTCGTTAAGACGAGTAGTTTGACTTTTACTCGGTTTTTACCCGAAACTTGGTTTTTAAGCCAAGATTTGTTCCAACACTTCCAAAATCTTAAGTAATATGAGAAATATAAAGTAAAAGATAACTAAAAATATAGGTAACTTTTTGTGGTTTGAACATTGACTAACTTGTTAAAACAAGTATTCGGTTTACTCAGTTTTTACCTGAAACTTGGGTTCAAGCCAAGATTTGTTCTACACTTCCATATCAACCATATAATAACTAAAATATAAAGAAAAACTAAGATCTAAACTGTTTGATGCAACATTGTAGCTTAAAAGTTAATTAAAGTGCTTAAACGAGTATCCGGCTTGGTTCTGTCCTTGACTCGGTATGAAACCGAGGATGGGTACCACATGTCCAACACCATAGGATTAAAATATAAAAAAAACTCAGATCTAGAATGTTTTCATGTAACATGGTTGCATAAAAGTTAATTAAAGTATTTAGACGAGTGTTCGGTTTAGGTTCGGTTCTTGACTAGGTATGAGACCAAGGATGACTACCATAGTCCAAAACGATAGAAGTAAAGTAAAGTAAAATTTCCAGATGTAAACTCAAACAAGAAAGTTAAGCGAGTAAACTTTTCGAAAACAACCCAAACGGGCCTAAAATGCATAAATATGTGTTTGAATGCCTACAAGCCTTAAACAAATATGCAAATGGTATTCTTAGCATAAAATAACTTAGAACAACTTAAAATATCAAAAATATACCAGTAACGAATTGAAATGGCAAGATTCGGTTCTTTTGACTTTTGAAGTGTCACACCCCAACCAAAGGCGGAAATGCCGGGGCGTGAGGATAATTGTCCACAGCTCGAAAATACTATCATAAATAAAATATGACAATATCTATTAAGTTAATTATTTTCAAATACAGTGCACAAATATTCAAAATACAAATAAATAATTTAAAACAGGTAAACCAAACAAGTCTTAAATGATAATTGTCTTCATTAAAATCCCAAGGTCTTTCTAAGTGTCCATATTTCAAACTTTAATTCAATAGCAACTTGCGTATACGTAGAAAATGGAAAGAGTTTGTCAACAACACATGTTGAGTGAGTTTATCACTAGTTTTTTGCAATGTAATCATATTAATATAATAAATAAAAGAAATAAGCAAAACGTAATAAATACAGTAAACAAATCAAATCATGAGCAAACAAAGTGTCAGTTTACCATTCCCAAGCGAACCGGGCGTTTGTAAATCAAACATGAGCAAATAATAATGAGACCATTGCCAAGTGAATCGGGCGCAAGTAAATAGTAATGAGCACCCTATACAAGGTAATATGTTGGACCTCTCCGAATACGATAAAGTAAACAAACAAGCACGTAACAAATATAGTTGATCAATCACACATGCCGTTACGAACGTTACCGATACATACTGAATACGCGCCAACGCACCACGTTTTACCGATCGAATAAACAATGTTTTAAATATGTTAATTTTTTTATAATACACTATAGGACTGGCGCTATTTTTTTTAATTTTGTCTTTATTCTATGTTTATTTGACGAATATATTTTTATGTTTAGTTCTGCTACCATAACGAGCGTAGCCATTAGCCAATACCAACCAAATTCTCATTAACTCGCCACTTCGATGTTCGGGTTTTACCGACCGACATCGTTACGCAACGTGCGGGTAAATTACTAGTTTTATATTAAAAATGCAATTGTTTTACATAAATTTGTGTATTTGTTCTGAAAATGTAAATTCAAAGTATTAATATGAAAAAATAAAAAATAAAAAAACTAAACTTTTGGGTCAAACTGATCGTGTTCCCGTCAACACGCCAATAAGTGTGTCGTGCTTGGTTTCACATGTCTAACACAATTTTCGGGTTTAGGCCGTATTCAGGTTCGTGTCAAATTTTCGGGTTCGTATCGGATTTAACCCATAAACACGACCCGCTTTAACACCTTCTTCATACCATTTCCATCTTTATCCGAGAACTAACGAAGGTTAAAAGTATTTTGATATCAACACCAATATTTCAGCTCGTTAATAAATTCGAAATCAAGATGTTGAACAAATGCTCCCCACTCTCTATTCATATTCACAAAATAATTACATCAAGAAATTATGCAAATATATATTCTGAACAATACAATTACATAACTGATAAAACATAGAGAATCTCAGTTGTTCCAGTACCCTAAAAAATGGCCACAATATAAACGAAAAACAAAACTTTAAGCATTAATAAAATACATTAAATATGCAACCTATTTTGAAATTTGCAATAACGTCGGTTATTAATGATGATTTTTTATTTTTCTTATTTATTTAATTTTCTTAATTTAATTAGACCAATTGGATTTTAAAGAATGAATAAAAATAGTGTCATGTGGCACAAACATAAGTGACACTCGGCAGTAAGATTTTTCAGGGAAACACTCAGGCCAAAATCTGAATCCAGTACCCTGTTAAGACAATATAATTTGGTAAGAATGAAAAAACAGGGCTTTCCAAATTAGAGATTACGGTGATCTAGCATACAAGAAAATCGTCATTCTAAAAAAAATAAAATAAGTACCACTTGTCACAATTATATTTCTATTTATTAATACAAGGATGTTAAATATTTTGAATGGGTATCTCTTATAAAGATTTTTTATTCAAAAAATATATTATTAAATATGTTTCTAGGGTATACAGTTCTGATTTTGAAAAAAAAAATGTAACTTGTTTTGTTAAAAAGTAAAAACTTAAAAATCGTATACTTTCTCAGGAGTACTAAATTAGAAATACCACTTGGGTTAATTGCGTATGATGATAAATAGCAAATGTTACAATCACTTTTAGTTAGACATGCAAAAAATTGAACCTTTATATAGAAGTACGTAATTTTTGTATTGCGTAAAAGTAAAATTATTCAAGAAAATGGGAGCTTGTAAAATACCTAGCAAATATGCAGGGCCAGTTTAAGTGAAATGAAGTTAGAGTTTCAAGCCTCTAATATTCAAAACAAAATAAATAATTATACATTTATAATTTGGGATTTGGATTGTTGTGTACGATTTGGTGGCGTTTAAACTGAATTATGTTAAAAAAGAGTAAGAAACCGTATTACTTTTTGTATTTACAAAAAGAAAAACTAAAAAATATAATGTCAACATCTCAGTGAAAGCAAGATAACTTGTTTACGACAAAGCTCCATTTTTAAAAATAGTTGATATTTAATTGGGTTTAATTTGTGATGCAAGTTTAGCGTTATAAATTACATAAACTTATTATGAAAAATGTTTCTAATTAAGCTTACAAACAAGAAACGAAGTTGAAATTTATCATATAAAGAGAGCCAATCGTATGGAATTGTTATGCTACATTTGTCCGAACTTGAAAATATAAATTAATTATTTAAAATAGTAGAGAAGGTGGATTGGTGCCTTTTCCCTAAAGCTAAAATTGACATATTAATCAAACTATTTAGGCATCAACACATCTTTGAGCTTTTGGAAAAGTGAAGTTTGATAAGTCAAATAAGAAATTTAAACTAGGCATGCGCGTCTATCAAATAAATTTTATGTTTTAAGTTGGGTTTGTTTACTTCAAGTTTATTACTAAAGAAGTATGCGTTTCTATTATATTTATTACTAGATTTTATCCCCCGTATTACGGGGGTTGTTTTAAATTATTCGTTTTTAATATTTATATATGTATATTTGGATTTTAATTTTATTTATTGTAAGAAAGTAAATAATTAATATATTTGAGTTTTGATGATGAAATGGTTTCACAAATAAATTATATGTTATAATCCGGTTTAAAAGCTATCTGGGTTTGGTGATACCCATTACCCGTTTACTTTCTTTATTATAAAATGTTTCTTAATTATAAATAATATCTTTTTTAAAAAATAAAATAGGATATTAATTTTTAGTATATTCCTATTTTATAAGATTTTCATATCAAATATTTGATAAGATTATTTTTTAATGTAATGAGATGTTATAACCCGTTTAAGAGCTATCTGGGTTTGGTGAGACCTTTACCAATGAACTCGGGTCAAATGCGTGAGAAGCCTTTATTTACAAATAAAGTAATCTGATTGTTTGAGAGAATGGTTGTTTTACATTTTTCGTTTTTTAATATTTATTTTTTGGATTTTAATTTTTTATTGTAAGAAAGTTAATAATACACTTAGGAGTTGATGATGAAAGAGTTTCATAAATAAATGATATGTTATAACCCGTTTAAAAGCTATCTGGATTTGGTGATCCATGGCCCGCTTATGTTGTTTTACTATAAAATTGTTTATTAATTATAAATAATATCTTTTTCTTTTTAAATTGGATATTAAATTTTAGTATATTCCTATTTTGTAGGATTTTCATATCAAATAATTGATAAGATTAATTTTTAATTTAATGAGATGTTAACCCGTTTAAGAGCTATCTAGTTTTGGTAAGACTCATATCCATGAATTTGGGTTAAATCAATGAGAGGCCTCCATTTAAAAATCAAGAAATCTGGTGGCTTCCATAAAAGGGGGGAGCAACCAAATCGCGACACATAGGATTTTTGGGTTTTCGTTTATATATATTATAGATTTGTATACAATAAATGTAGATTATTTTAAGTTTGTGTTAATCATTTAAAAAATTGTTACTTACCCAAAAAAAAATAGAGCATTCAAAACCGGGCCATGTCTATTTAAGTCAACGGTGTTGGTGATCAACTGATGAAAACAAAACCTTTAAAACACTAAGGAGTTGGGAGGTCAAGATGACAGAAAGCCGACGTTAGAAATCTAGTTAAGTGTACATGATACTTTTTAGTTATTTGTCATTAAATACTAGTTAAATTTTCCATGTATAGTTATTGTATTCAAAATGGTTGCACACTTATGTGTATTCCTACTTATGTAGCTATATTAGTATGTACTTGCAAGGATATTGTAACAACCCTAAAAGTAGGGCCGAAGGTCTTTTTTCCCCAATTGATTGAACTCGGAAAGGTTAAAGATTAACCAACAATTCTCGTAGAACGAATACGAAAGTTCACAAATAATGGAATGTAATGGAAGGATTCACTAACCAAAAAGAAGAGCTAACGGGCTAACCCTAATAACCACAATGATACAAAGAGGCCCAACAGATTCGGTCAAACATAAAGAGCCCAGTTATAATAATTAAGTCCAAAGGCAGAGACTATTAATAATAGGTTTTGCCCCATAGTGAATTAGGCCCAATAAGGTTTAGTTGGCCCATATAGTTAAGGGGCCTGCTACAAGAGGTCCGACCCAATATAGTGAACCGACTCAATAGAGTAATCCGACTCACACATGAATTGGGGACTCGAAAGGGGTCCTGCCCATTTATTTAGCCCTATGGGTAAGCAAGAAACGGTTCGGTACCGCCGGAACCGGTGCCATGGAACAGGTGTGTGTTACCTTGCAGTTCTTGGTTCTCAGTTTTGCATTAAAGATTCCCGGTTCGATTCTGGGTAGAACCGACGGTTCAAGATTAATAACCGAAGAACCGTAATATTTATTAATGTTTTAAATAAAATTACCGATCCCGATTTTTTATAAGGTGACTTATTAGGCGGCGCCCATTCAATCATTATTTAATTCAAAGTCTTCTTCTATACACTCAATACCTAGTAGTTAAGATCAATTTTGATTTAGTCTATCAAGATAACATGATATATAATAATGATATGATATTCTTTAATTTATCGCTAAACATTTTTTTAACTTCAAAAATTAGTTTTTAATCAAAAAATACAATGGGTTTTCATGTTGTAATATAAATTAAACTTAACATGAAAGAAGTCATACAATTATATAAACTTGATTTGCTATTTGCAAAGTTTGCACAACCTATTTGATAAAGAACCAACCGAATCGATTTTGGCACATAATAGATTAACGAGAACCGACTTTACTGGTTCTGGAACTGAACCAATTTACAAGTTCTATTTTCCAACCATTTTCGGGGTTCCGTTTCGGTTCTAGTGGCTCTGAACCGTTACACAGCCCTAAATAAGCCTGGTTTAGTTAACTACTTAGGTGGTGTTATTTTTTCTGAAAAAAGCTCTATGAGAGCTCTTCTGTCTGCCCTGCGCAAACCAAGCTCGGACTTAAGCTTCTGCAGAGTGTTAGTTTTTTCGTAGACGTTTTATTAAAATACATCTGCACTAGCTCTTCTTGGTGCATATATGGCTCAACCTCTTTTTACCTATTTTAACCTCATAAACCATCGTTCTCCTTCATAGACTCTCAACCCTAGCGACCAACCCTCGCTACTCCGTCGGCCGTCGCCCCTCCACCGGCTTCGCCCTTCCACATCCCTACTCCACCAATCGAAATCCAAAACTCGAGGCATAAACCTAATGTACCTTGCTTCGCTACCTCTTGTCCCCGCTGCTCTCCGCCACTGCCACTGCTTGCTGTGTCTTCCGAACTTCGACATTGAATATAAGTGAAATTAACAGCCTTTGGATTTTTTATTTGCTAAAATTTTCTCGTGATGAGATTGAAATTAGTTTAGGTTTTTGTGGATTTACTAAAAATGTTCAGTTTTATATAATTATTATTTAAATATCAATGTTAAAAAAGAACTGAAGTTTAAAAATCGGTTTATTCAAATTTCAGTTTATTTTAGTAGTATGTAGAAATAAAAAATTAAACAACCTTCTTATTATAGACTGTAGACTTCTGGTTCACCTTTTCTCTACAGAGTTCTACAGATATGATATGCAGACTGTAGACTGCATATATTTTATCTCTTAAAAACAAACGACGCCTTATTTTACCATCTTTAGATAACCCGATTATATTAGAAAGCTAGATAAAGTGCAGTTGATGCATTTTATGTTATAAAATTATATAAATATAAAATAGCCAAACACCCAAAATATATAAAGAAGTCATCATATTATTTGGTGCCATTCATAACCACATATCCAACATAAGTTTATACAAATCCATAAACTTAAATAGGACCACCTATCCATGTAAATGAGCCAATAATCATATGCTTGTGTTTATATTACACAAATAGTGGTGGGAATAATTTATAAAAATCTGCTATTGATGTGTGAAAAGCTATATCTAAATTAATCAAACAATTCACAAATTCGGTTTCAAAATGGATTCATCGACTAAACTTCACACAACAGCAAATATATTGATTTTGATATAGCAAAGTAACGGTAAGTTTGGATATCGTATAAGTGGACACACAAGGTGGCTCTCGATACATACCTATTGTCGGGGTATGGTACTAAGAACCCTAATTTATTATGTTTTGGGCTTATTTTATTATATGGGCTAATACATTTGTTATTGGGCTGAGGGGGTTTTGTGGAGGTAACCCTAAATGGGCTAGGCCCATTAGGGTACCATGATGGTGGCCATGAGGCTCCCTATATAAGGGGGTCTCCACCTCCTTATCAAGGGTTGGCAAACAGCTCAATAAGAGCCACCACCATATTTTTGTGTCTGTGAACAAGAGATCCTATGGATTTCTTAGCGGTCACCTCCACACCCCCAAAAGTCACAGCAGATCACAGCAGCGGTCGGAGCAGAAGCAAGCAAGTCGTGGTTCGTTCATCTCGAAGTCCGTGGAAACATCGTCATGGGTCAGGTCAGATTCATTTCACGTTTCTACATTTGGCGCCATCCGTGGGACGGCAATGATCCACACTTCGCTTCTCGTTTCGGCCCTCCGATCTGTCCATCAGCATCTCAGATCTACGGATCTGTTCATCAGATCTACGGATCTGTTCATCAAGATCTACAGATCTGTTCATCAAGATCTCAGATATACGGATCAATATTCCAGATCTGTTCATCAATATTCCAGATCTGTTCATCAATATCTCAGATCTGTTCATCAATATTCCAGATCTGTTCATCGATATCTCAGATCTACGATTTCTTCTCTCAGATATGTTCTTCCGTAGATCTAAAAAATATTTCCAGATCTGGAAATACTATCAGATCTGTTGGAAAAAAAACACAAGAAGAAATGCTATCGGATCTGAACAATGATCTGGAAGTACACAGGAAGAAATACCCGATATTTTGGGGAAAACCCTCATATCTGTGCTGAATCAGATCTGGGTTCGCTCACGCGTCAAGCATGCTCACACATCGATGCTCAAACATCAAGCATGCTCAAACATGCGCGCAGGCACCGAGCGCGCGACAAGCATGCTCACGCATCAAGCATGCTCAAACATCAAGCATGCTCAAGCATCAAGCATGCTCAAGCATCAAGCATGCTCACGCATCGATGCTCAAGCATCAAGCATGCTCAAACATCAAGCATGCTCAAGCATCAAGCATGCTCACGCATCGATTCTCAAACATCAAGCATGCTCAAGCATCAAGCATGCTCAAGCATCAAGCATGCTCACGCATCGATGCTCAAACATCAAGCATGCTCAAGCATCAAGCATGCTCACGCATCAAGCATGCTCAAGCATCAAGCATGCTCAAACATCAAGCATGCTCAAGCATCAAGCATGCTCACGCATCGATACTCAAACATCAAGCATGCTCAAACATGCGCGAAGGCACCGAGCGCGCGACAAGCATGCTCACGCATCAAGCATGCTCAAACATCAAGCATGCTCAAGCATCAAGCATGCTCAAGCATCAAGCATGCTCACGCATCGATGCTCAAGCATCAAGCATGCTCAAACATCAAGCATGCTCAAGCATCAAGCATGCTCAAACATCAAGCATGCTCAAGCATCAAGCATGCTCAAACATCAAGCATGCTCACGCATCGATGCTCAAACATCAAGCATGCTCAAGCATCAAGCATGCTCACGCATCAAGCATGCTCAAGCATTAAGCATGCTCAAACATCAAGCATGCTCAAGCATCAAGCATGCTCAAGCATCAAGCATGCTCACGCATCGATGCTCAAACATCAAGCATGCTCAAACATGCGCGCAGGCACCGAGCGCGCGACAAGCATGCTCACGCATCAAGCATGCTCAAACATCAAGCATGCTCAAGCATCAAGCATGCTCAAGCATCAAGCATGCTCACGCATCGATGCTCAAGCATCAAGCATGCTCAAGCATCAAGCATGCTCACGCATCGATGCTCAAACATCAAGCATGCTCAAACATGCGCGCAGGCACCGAGCGCGCGACAAGCATGCTCAAACATCAAGCATGCTCAAGCATCAAGCATGCTCAAACATCAAGCATGCTCAAGCATCAAGCATGCTCAAACATCAAGCATGCTCAAGCATCAAGCATGCTCAAACATCAAACATGCTCAAGCATCAAGCATGCTCAAGCATCAAGCATGCTCACGCATCGATGCTCAAACATGCGCGCAGGCACCGAGCGCGCGACAAGCATGCTCACGCATCAAGAATGCTCAAACATCAAGCATGCTCAAGCATCAAGCATGCTCAAACATCAAGCATGCTCAAGCATCAAGCATGCTCAAACATCTAAGTATGCTCACGCATCAAGCATGCTCAAACATCAAGCATGCTCAGGCATCAAGCATGCTCAAACATCAAGCATGCTCAGACATCAAGCGTGCTCAAGCATCAAGCATGCTCAAACATCAAGCATGCTCACGCATCACGCATGCTCACACATCACAGATGCTCACGCATTCAAAATCTCTAGATCATGCGCGCCACCGCGGATCAACTTCGGATTCCGCATGCGCGCTCCCGGCGATCACTCTTCGCCACAGCGGTTTGCATTCGCGCCACCGCATACATGTTTTTGCATACATGTTTCACACTTCCTTTTATTAATTTGAGCAATATGACAACATTATATTGACATCAAACTAAAAATAAAACGAAGTAAAACATACATGCGCGAGCTTCAAGCTCAAACGCGTTGACGAGTCTTAACTCTAAAACGTCAAGGCCTTAGCCCAAAAATATGAGCCTTAGCTCAAACTTAAAAGTTGGGTGTCACACCCCGGTCGTAATGGCGGAAAACCGAGGCGTGGCGACTAGGTCGTGATTGATTGAGCACAATAGTATAAAAGTCTAAATGCATAAACATAACCAAACTGTCAAATATTACATCATCCAGGTAACATGAAACAAATTGTTTTAATACAAAATATCAAGTTTCCAAACAACTCCTAGCCTAGCCTTCATCTCTCTAAGGCCTCTATCAGCTATTAGCTACTTCCTGCTTCATTTCCTGAAAACATGTAATAAAACGTCAACTACAAAAAGTAGATGAGTGAATTCATAGGTTAACTAATACTGTAGTGATAAGCCCTACACAAGCATACTAGGCTAAGTTGTAGGGGTTTATATATAGGGTGTACCATCGGCTAACCCACCACTCCTACAACTTATCCTACTATGCTTGGTATGCTTATCATCTCAACTGAATCTGCAAGAGTTTCGTATAAAGATTCCAATTATTGTTTCCATGCATGCAGGAGGAACGGTATCAAGGATATATGTATAAGATACCCAAGAATCATATGTAACCATGCCATGATGAAAAATGATAATGATGCATAATGATCACACAAGACCTGACATCGACCCCACACAAGACCACACTATGCTACTTGATTTCCTTGATGGTAACCCAAATCGATCACTTTGGGTACCATGAGAGAATTCTAAAGCGTACTTTAGTATCTCTTGGATTCCTAATCGATCACTTAGGAGATCCTTCGGATCCTTAATCGAACACTTAAGAGATCCTTCGGATTCTTAATCGAACACTTAAGAACCCCATAGGTCACGTGTATTCTAAATCGATCACTTTAGAATCCCACATCTAGTGACGGCCTGTCTACCAATAGACCACTTGGAGATCAAACCTATGCACTATTGTGACCTATATTGCCACTGTTCACACGATCACAAGACTGACCAATGAATAATGTGTTTTCATGATAAAGTATAACGGGTACATGACTTTGATTTCCAAACGTCCAATGTTCCCTAAACGCTGAGTGATTCCCATATTTACTCCTGAATATTTGATTATGCATACACAACTTCCGAGAAAGTTAAGGTACGCGTAACCTGCCATGATTACTTGTTTTCCCAATGTTCATTGTTTGCAAAAGATTTGTCAAGTGTTTATGATAAGTAATGTTTGAATAAATGTGTTTTGTCAAAACGTGTACATTTACCATGTTTTCACCCCCAATGATTTGAAAGGCTTTAAAAGAAAAATGGGGGCTATGAACTCACCTTGTTGACTAGGTGTGGTTGCTAGGGCGGTCGGGTGCTGTCAAACGTCGATCCTCTAAGTCTAGACAAGGACATAATAAGTTAACAACGCAGTTTAAGTCTAAGAGTGTAAGCCTTACACGATCTCGAGCAAAAACTAGGTTTTAAAGACGAAACAGCTTGGTTCTGACCTGATTCGATCGAATAGGAACACATTCGATCGAATCGAAACACATTCGATCGAATAGACACACATTCGATCGAATAGAAACACATTCGATCGAATAGACACTCATTCGATCGAATAGACAGACGTTCGATCGAATACGAAGCTCATTCGGTCGAATGAGTTGGAGACCATTCGGTTGCTTTCCTATTCGGTCGACTGGACTGGTTCGATCGACACATTCGATCGAATGAACTGATTCGATCGACTGGTTCGATCGACTGGACTGATTCGATCGACTGGTTCGATCGAATGAGTCTGATTCGACTCCTTCAAGCTGGGCGACGGAGATACCCACGGGTTTTCCAGATTTTCCAGATTTTTGACCCAAAATCGAAGTTTTTGACATGGAAATGCTCGGGATTGAAAGGGGTATCGATTCCTAGTACTTTTAAACACAAAAGCTTGCATTTTGACACCAAAAATGACGGTTTTTGACCAAGAACACACTTGACACAAAAGTCGGAGTTTTTGCTCGATTCGGGGCGGGTTTTGGTTGTAAAAACGTATGATTTTCAAGAAGATCTTACCGACAACAACGATAAACAGATTGGTGGACTCGAATCTTAGATTGGATGACTTTCTCTCACTACTCTCTCTCTAGAAGTGGGAGTGTTTGGGTGGGAAGTGTTGGTGGAAATGAAAGAGATGGTGTAAGAATACTTGATTTTCCGCTTAAATACTCGGGTGACTCGGGTTCGGGTTTAGGCTACCGACGGGTCAAGACTAGTCGAGTTCATAAGTTTTTAAACAAACTAAAACTTTTTCAGCAAAACTTTTATAAACCATTTTCCGAATAATTATTTAAAATCTTTTTTTTTTTTTTTTTTTTTTTTTTTTTTTAAATAAGAACATTTTATTTTTCAAAAGCATAAAAATTAATATTTTCCAGGCGTAAATGTCGTTTTATAAAATAAACATTTCAAATGATAAAAGCAGATTTCTCCAATGATATGGGTTCCGAACTTATCGTCCAGAACCCCAAAGTGTATAGTTTCCGATGATTCCTTGATTTTTGTCTACCAGTCAAATTCCAGGGCGTTACATCCTCCCCAACTTAGGGGAATTTCGTCCCGAAATTTAGCTTTTTAGTATACTTGATGCATCGATGATTAAGATTACATGATCCCATGATGACCACTATGCGCCACCACTTCTAATATTCGTCTCAGGCACCACCCAAATCAAGCCGAAGGGGCTTATATATAGGGTGTACCAGCGGCTAACCCACCACTCCTTCAACCTTACTTGGGTGTTTCCTTCGACTCCTATTAGATCAATGACACACAGGACGACACACTATTTTCCACTACAAGGCATCATCCTCAAGCTTTACATCAGACATATTCATTTCGGATTGAAGGGGTTTATATATAGGGTGTACCAGCGGCTAACCCACCACTCCTTCAATCTTCCGCGAATATTACCCTCGGTAATTCTTGAATTCAATGTCTCACAGCTGCCACGCTAACTATAAGTCCCTAATTCCAGGTTTCGCTTCAGACATATTCAACTCGTGCCGAAGAGGTTTATATATAGGGTGTACCAGCGGCTAACCCACCACTTCTTCAACCTTTGTCGAATATTTCTCTACACGAACCTTGAGTTCACGACTTCTAGTTACACAATAGCATATTGCTTATACACGTATACACCTGTGACCTTGATGTAATTATATTCCGGACTATAATTACGAGCTCACCTTGTATCAATGTATAAGCTCTATTGTGTGCGGCTAGAAAATTTGACACGACACCACACACATACACACAACCATGCTCCATGAATGCAAGAATGAATGACAAATTTTTGGCTTAAATAATGTATAAATTTCCCCAAAATTCATATGATTGAGTAGATATGACTTGTGCTCCCAGCATGAGCCCTGAGTAGCCAAATTTGTGGATGCAAATAAAAGAATACTTATAAGCATAATAAGGCAACACGATATTCATTGAATAACACAATTATTTGATACATGCTGCAAATGTTATATTGACTTCTAGACAATAGATTACAAGAATAGAGACTAAGAGAACAGATGAGGGTATTTCTCCTTCATTTGATCTTCGCGTTCCCATGTAAACTCGGGTCCGCGTTTGTTATTCCATCGAACATTCACAAGCGGTATGCGGCTACGCTTGGTCTTCTTGACCTCGCGATCCAAGATTTCGACGGGTTCTTCAACAAAAAGCAGATTGTCGTTAATTCGAACCTCGTCGACGGGAATGAGAAGGGCCTCGTCAACAAGACACTTCTTTAACTGCGAAACATGAAAAACATTGTGAACTCTACCGAGTTCCGGCGGCAGCTCAAGACGATAGGCAACTGGTCCGATCCTTTCAAGGATTTTGAATGGTCCAACATACCTAGGAGCGAACTTTCCCTTCTTCCCGAAACGGACTACGCCCTTCCAGGGGGAAACTTTCAGCAGAACACGGTCACCAACTTGAAACTCGAGTGGCTTGCGTCGTTTGTCTGCGTAGTACTTATGCCGACAACGGGCGTCTTTGAGTCGCTGTTGAATGATAGCGATTTGATCGGTTGTTTCCTGTATTAGTTCCGGGCCGATGATCTGTGAATCCCCGGTCTCGGACCAACACAAGGGTGAGCGACACTTGCGACCGTAAAGAGCTTCAAACGGCGCGCATTTAATAGAAGAGTGGTAACTATTGTTGTAAGAAAATTCTGCCAGCGGCAGATGAGCTTCCCAACTATTACCGAATTCAAGGATACAAGCTCTCAACATGTCCTCTAGGGTTTGTATGGTCCTCTCGCTCTGCCCATCAGTTTCTGGATGATAGGAAGAGCTAAGCTTCACACTTGTCCCAAAGGCCTTTTGCAAAGATTTCCAGAACCTGGAAGAAAAACTGCTGTCGCGATCAGACGTAATGCCCTTAGGCACACCATGACGGGAAACGATCTCACGAATGTATATCCGCGCCAACTTTTCCGTAGTGTAGTCCTCACGAACCGGGATAAAGTGAGCGGATTTAGTTAGAATGTCCACAATAACCCAAATTGAGTCATGACCGCTAGGCGTCCGCGGTAGCTTGGTGATGAAATCCATAGCTAACTCTTCCCACTTCCACTGAGGAATAATAGGTTGCTGAAGCAGCCCAGACGGCCTTCGATGCTCTGTCTTGACTCGCGAACAAGTCAAACATCTCATCACGTATAAAGCGATGTCTTTCTTCATCCCGGGCCACCAATAATGAGGTTTAAGATCTTGATACATTTTGCTGCTGCCGGGATGAATCGAGTATCTGGACTTGTGGGCTTCACTTAGAATAAGCGTTCGAAGAGGCTCAGAGTTTGGGATCCATGCTCGATCAAGAAAATAGAGGATGCCGTCCAACTTGGTTTCGAATTTCTGTTCGGCTCCACACGACAAAACGCCCTTGAGATCTCCATTCACAAGCGCCTGATTCTGAGCTTCGCGAATTAAGGAGGGAAGATTGGATTGAATTCGAATAGAGTGCAGCTGGGTCCTTTCTTTACGACTCAATGCGTCAGCCACCACATTAGCCTTTCCCGGGTGGTAGCGGATTTCACAATCGTAATCGCTGAGAAGTTCGACCCAGCGTCGCTGCCTCATGTTCAACTCTTTCTGATGGAGGATGTGCTGTAAGCTCTTGTGGTCGGTATAGATGACACACTTCGTGCCGTACAGGTAGTGTCTCCAGATTTTTAAGGCAAACACCACAGCACCCAACTCGAGGTCATGCGTGGCGTAGTTCTTTTCGTGCACCTTGAGTTGTCGAGAAGCGTAAGCGATGACCTTCCCTCGTTGCATTAAAACGCAACCGAGGCCTTGATTTGAAGCATCGCAATAAACGGTAAAGTCATCGTCACCTTCCGGAAGCGATAGAATCGGTGCACGGCAAAGTTTATTCTTCAGAGTTTGGAAGGCTTCCTCTTGATCTCGTCCCCACACGAAGGGTTCTCCCTTCTGAGTCAGAGTGGTCAAAGGCAAGGCAATCCTGGAGAAGTTTGAGATAAATCGGCGGTAGTAACCAGCCAATCCAAGAAATGAACGGATTTCGGTAGGTGTTTTAGGCGCTACCCAATTTCTGATGGCTTCTACCTTGGCAGGGTCGACGTGTATGCCGTCGACATTGATA
Organism: Bidens hawaiensis; assembly: GCF_021521415.1. Classification (NCBI taxonomy): domain Eukaryota; kingdom Viridiplantae; phylum Streptophyta; class Magnoliopsida; order Asterales; family Asteraceae; genus Bidens; species Bidens hawaiensis. The sequence continues at coordinate 1,904,426 of NW_027491324.1, forward strand.
ACATGTCCCAAGAATTGAACTTCCTTTAGCCAAAATTCGCACTTGGAGAACTTGGCATATAGTTGTTCCTTCCTGAGAAGCTCCAAAATAAGCCTGAGATGAAGCTCATGATCGGTCCTCGAACGAGAATAAATGAGAATATCGTCTATGAAAACAATGACAAACTGGTCGAGATATGGACGGCAAACGCGATTCATCAGATCCATGAAAATGGCGGGGGCATTGGTCATTCCAAAAGGCATAACCATGAACTCGTAATGACCGTAACGAGTTCGGAACGCAGTTTTCGGGATATCCTCTTCCAGAACACGCAATTGATGGTAACCAGAACGCAGATCGATCTTAGAGAAAAACGTAGCACCCTGAAGCTGATCAAAGAGATCATCAATTCTCGGTAACGGGTACCGGTTTTTGATGGTCAGTTTATTAAGCTCCCGATAGTCAATGCACATACGGAAAGTCCCATCCTTCTTTTTGACGAAGAGTACTGGGGCTCCCCATGGAGACGAGCTAGGGCGAATGAATCCCTTGCCAAGAAGTTCTTGAAGCTGATTCGATAATTCTTGAAGTTCCAGCGGAGCTAGACGATAAGGAGACTTAGCAACAGGGAGAGCACCAGGAATAAGATCGATACGAAATTCCACCTGCCTGCTAGGAGGAAGTCCAGGCAGCTCATCGGGAAAAACATCAGAAAATTCACGCACGACAGGGAAGTCCTGCAGTCTCTTGACTTTGGATTCCTTGAGAGTAACACGGGCTAGAAATGCGGGATACTTCTTTCGAAGGTACCGACTGGCTTTTAAGCAAGAAACGATTCTTAGGCATCCACCCGACCTATCCCCTTGAATGGTTAGAATTTCACCAGAAGACAGAGGGATACGAATAAGTTTCTCGGCGCAGATTACTTCCGCGCGATTGCTAGACAGCCAGTCCATTCCCACAACTAGATCGAAGCTTCCAAGACGAAAAGGTATAAGGTCAATACTGAACGATGTGGTGACAAGAGTAAGGGTGCAATATCGAATGACAGACCTCACTTGTGTGGACTCTCCACTAGCAAGTTCAACAACCAAGGCAGGTTCCAACTCGGAAATTTTTAATTTCAGCAAAGGAACCAATTCGCAAGAGACAAAACTCCTATCAGCTCCTGTATCAAATAGGACAGACACCCAATTGTTGTTAAGAGTAAACGTACCAGTAATAACATCGGGGTTTTGGCGTGCTTCGGCAGCTCCAATGGTGAAGGCCCTCCCGCGAGCCGGAGGAACGTTGGTGACGCGAGGGCATCGATTTCTGTAATGGTCCATCGCGCCACACTCGAAGCAGCCTCGAGCAGGGTTAGGCTGAGGGTTAGCATTCCCCACAGCCAGTTGGTTGCCAGGACTCCTGCAGCGCTCCACCAGGTGTCCGAATCGTCCACAATTTGTGCACTTGCGGCACAACTCACTTGTTGGGTGATGATAAGAACATAAGTTGCACTTGGGATGCGGCCCAGTATATTCCTTTCTCGGTCTTCCCTGAACTGTTGCGGCTGAAACGGGGGCCATGGAGTTGATAGGCGTAGCACCAGTGATCGCAGTTAAGTAGGTCGCTTTCCGCTTCCTATTGTTCCCCTTTTTCGCTTTCCCATCGGAAGATTTGCCCTTATCCTGATGCAAAACACCGGACCTGAGCTGTTCCCTGGTCAAACGGGCAGTGAGATCGATCACTGCCTTAAGTGTAGTGGGGTCAACTGCAACCGCAATGCCCCTCATAGAGTCCGGAAGACCGCTGATGTATTGCTCGACAGCGCGTGAAGCTGGGGTAACCATGTGGGGCACCAATAGGGAGAGTTCATGAAATCTCTCCGTGTACTTCATGTGATCGGCGCCCTTCATCGTGTGCGCCCTAAACTCAGCCTCCAATTTCTGGAGTTCGGTTCTCGGAACGAACTCCTGCGTGACTAGCTCAACAAACTCGGCCCAGGGCAAGGCTAAGACCGCGTCTCGCCCCCTGGTTCTAATCTCGATATTCCACCACGTGAGAGCCCGTTTGTGGAACATACTCGCCGCGAATTTGACCCTGAGTTCATCCGGGCAAGAGCACATGTTGAATGAAGCTTCGACTTTCTCGAACCACTGGAGAAGACCAGCAGCTCCCTCGGATCCATTAAAGCTCGTAGGCCCAGTGTTAGTAAAAGCCTTATAGAGCCTGTCGGCCTGAAGAGTAGGATTCGGTTCTGGGGCTTGTGGCGCACCCGAGGTTCCTTCTTGCCTTAGGTTGTTAACCAGACCCGGAAGAACTGCTGCAATTTGCTGCGCTATGATGGCAGCGAGGTCAGCAGGGTCAGCATTAACGGACGAGCGACGAGGAGGCATTCTGAAAAAGAAAAAGAACGCGCAAGAATGATACCGGGAATAAGAATAACAGGATAAGGAATAGCCAAAGAATACATCGCTACGATAGACACAATTAAAGATGCAGCACATAAGCACATAGCAAGCACATAAGTGTGGGCGTGTGATAGTGATGCATGAATTATCTAGAGTTAAGGGTCCTAGGTTATAGTCTAGGTCGGTTTCCTAATTCCCTATAACCATTGGCTCTGATACCAATCTGTCACACCCCGGTCGTAATGGCGGAAAACCGAGGCGTGGCGACTAGGTCGTGATTGATTGAGCACAATAGTATAAAAGTCTAAATGCATAAACATAACCAAACTGTCAAATATTACATCATCCAGGTAACATGAAACAAATTGTTTTAATACAAAATATCAAGTTTCCAAACAACTCCTAGCCTAGCCTTCATCTCTCTAAGGCCTCTATCAGCTATTAGCTACTTCCTGCTTCATTTCCTGAAAACATGTAATAAAACGTCAACTACAAAAAGTAGATGAGTGAATTCATAGGTTAACTAATACTGTAGTGATAAGCCCTACACAAGCATACTAGGCTAAGTTGTAGGGGTTTATATATAGGGTGTACCATCGGCTAACCCACCACTCCTACAACTTATCCTACTATGCTTGGTATGCTTATCATCTCAACTGAATCTGCAAGAGTTTCGTATAAAGATTCCAATTATTGTTTCCATGCATGCAGGAGGAACGGTATCAAGGATATATGTATAAGATACCCAAGAATCATATGTAACCATGCCATGATGAAAAATGATAATGATGCATAATGATCACACAAGACCTGACATCGACCCCACACAAGACCACACTATGCTACTTGATTTCCTTGATGGTAACCCAAATCGATCACTTTGGGTACCATGAGAGAATTCTAAAGCGTACTTTAGTATCTCTTGGATTCCTAATCGATCACTTAGGAGATCCTTCGGATCCTTAATCGAACACTTAAGAGATCCTTCGGATTCTTAATCGAACACTTAAGAACCCCATAGGTCACGTGTATTCTAAATCGATCACTTTAGAATCCCACATCTAGTGACGGCCTGTCTACCAATCGACCACTTGGAGATCAAACCTATGCACTATTGTGACCTATATTGCCACTGTTCACACGATCACAAGACTGACCAATGAATAATGTGTTTTCATGATAAAGTATAACGGGTACATGACTTTGATTTCCAAACGTCCAATGTTCCCTAAACGCTGAGTGATTCCCATATTTACTCCTGAATATTTGATTATGCATACACAACTTCCGAGAAAGTTAAGGTACGCGTAACCTGCCATGATTACTTGTTTTCCCAATGTTCATTGTTTGCAAAAGATTTGTCAAGTGTTTATGATAAGTAATGTTTGAATAAATGTGTTTTGTCAAAACGTGTACATTTACCATGTTTTCACCCCCAATGATTTGAAAGGCTTTAAAAGAAAAATGGGGGCTATGAACTCACCTTGTTGACTAGGTGTGGTTGCTAGGGCGGTCGGGTGCTGTCAAACGTCGATCCTCTAAGTCTAGACAAGGACATAATAAGTTAACAACGCAGTTTAAGTCTAAGAGTGTAAGCCTTACACGATCTCGAGCAAAAACTAGGTTTTAAAGACGAAACAGCTTGGTTCTGACCTGATTCGATCGAATAGGAACACATTCGATCGAATCGAAACACATTCGATCGAATAGACACACATTCGATCGAATAGAAACACATTCGATCGAATAGACACTCATTCGATCGAATAGACAGACGTTCGATCGAATACGAAGCTCATTCGGTCGAATGAGTTGGAGACCATTCGGTTGCTTTCCTATTCGGTCGACTGGACTGGTTCGATCGACACATTCGATCGAATGAACTGATTCGATCGACTGGTTCGATCGACTGGACTGATTCGATCGACTGGTTCGATCGAATGAGTCTGATTCGACTCCTTCAAGCTGGGCGACGGAGATACCCACGGGTTTTCCAGATTTTCCAGATTTTTGACCCAAAATCGAAGTTTTTGACATGGAAATGCTCGGGATTGAAAGGGGTATCGATTCCTAGTACTTTTAAACACAAAAGCTTGCATTTTGACACCAAAAATGACGGTTTTTGACCAAGAACACACTTGACACAAAAGTCGGAGTTTTTGCTCGATTCGGGGCGGGTTTTGGTTGTAAAAACGTATGATTTTCAAGAAGATCTTACCGACAACAACGATAAACAGATTGGTGGACTCGAATCTTAGATTGGATGACTTTCTCTCACTACTCTCTCTCTAGAAGTGGGAGTGTTTGGGTGGGAAGTGTTGGTGGAAATGAAAGAGATGGTGTAAGAATACTTGATTTTCCGCTTAAATACTCGGGTGACTCGGGTTCGGGTTTAGGCTACCGACGGGTCAAGACTAGTCGAGTTCATAAGTTTTTAAACAAACTAAAACTTTTTCAGCAAAACTTTTATAAACCATTTTCCGAATAATTATTTAAAATCTTTTTTTTTTTTTTTTTTTTTTTTTTTTTTTTTTTAAATAAGAACATTTTATTTTTCAAAAGCATAAAAATTAATATTTTCCAGGCGTAAATGTCGTTTTATAAAATAAACATTTCAAATGATAAAAGCAGATTTCTCCAATGATATGGGTTCCGAACTTATCGTCCAGAACCCCAAAGTGTATAGTTTCCGATGATTCCTTGATTTTTGTCTACCAGTCAAATTCCAGGGCGTTACATCCTCCCCAACTTAGGGGAATTTCGTCCCGAAATTTAGCTTTTTAGTATACTTGATGCATCGATGATTAAGATTACATGATCCCATGATGACCACTATGCGCCACCACTTCTAATATTCGTCTCAGGCACCACCCAAATCAAGCCGAAGGGGCTTATATATAGGGTGTACCAGCGGCTAACCCACCACTCCTTCAACCTTACTTGGGTGTTTCCTTCGACTCCTATTAGATCAATGACACACAGGACGACACACTATTTTCCACTACAAGGCATCATCCTCAAGCTTTACATCAGACATATTCATTTCGGATTGAAGGGGTTTATATATAGGGTGTACCAGCGGCTAACCCACCACTCCTTCAATCTTCCGCGAATATTACCCTCGGTAATTCTTGAATTCAATGTCTCACAGCTGCCACGCTAACTATAAGTCCCTAATTCCAGGTTTCGCTTCAGACATATTCAACTCGTGCCGAAGAGGTTTATATATAGGGTGTACCAGCGGCTAACCCACCACTTCTTCAACCTTTGTCGAATATTTCTCTACACGAACCTTGAGTTCACGACTTCTAGTTACACAATAGCATATTGCTTATACACGTATACACCTGTGACCTTGATGTAATTATATTCCGGACTATAATTACGAGCTCACCTTGTATCAATGTATAAGCTCTATTGTGTGCGGCTAGAAAATTTGACACGACACCACACACATACACACAACCATGCTCCATGAATGCAAGAATGAATGACAAATTTTTGGCTTAAATAATGTATAAATTTCCCCAAAATTCATATGATTGAGTAGATATGACTTGTGCTCCCAGCATGAGCCCTGAGTAGCCAAATTTGTGGATGCAAATAAAAGAATACTTATAAGCATAATAAGGCAACACGATATTCATTGAATAACACAATTATTTGATACATGCTGCAAATGTTATATTGACTTCTAGACAATAGATTACAAGAATAGAGACTAAGAGAACAGATGAGGGTATTTCTCCTTCATTTGATCTTCGCGTTCCCATGTAAACTCGGGTCCGCGTTTGTTATTCCATCGAACATTCACAAGCGGTATGCGGCTACGCTTGGTCTTCTTGACCTCGCGATCCAAGATTTCGACGGGTTCTTCAACAAAAAGCAGATTGTCGTTAATTCGAACCTCGTCGACGGGAATGAGAAGGGCCTCGTCAACAAGACACTTCTTTAACTGCGAAACATGAAAAACATTGTGAACTCTACCGAGTTCCGGCGGCAGCTCAAGACGATAGGCAACTGGTCCGATCCTTTCAAGGATTTTGAATGGTCCAACATACCTAGGAGCGAACTTTCCCTTCTTCCCGAAACGGACTACGCCCTTCCAGGGGGAAACTTTCAGCAGAACACGGTCACCAACTTGAAACTCGAGTGGCTTGCGTCGTTTGTCTGCGTAGTACTTATGCCGACAACGGGCGTCTTTGAGTCGCTGTTGAATGATAGCGATTTGATCGGTTGTTTCCTGTATTAGTTCCGGGCCGATGATCTGTGAATCCCCGGTCTCGGACCAACACAAGGGTGAGCGACACTTGCGACCGTAAAGAGCTTCAAACGGCGCGCATTTAATAGAAGAGTGGTAACTATTGTTGTAAGAAAATTCTGCCAGCGGCAGATGAGCTTCCCAACTATTACCGAATTCAAGGATACAAGCTCTCAACATGTCCTCTAGGGTTTGTATGGTCCTCTCGCTCTGCCCATCAGTTTCTGGATGATAGGAAGAGCTAAGCTTCACACTTGTCCCAAAGGCCTTTTGCAAAGATTTCCAGAACCTGGAAGAAAAACTGCTGTCGCGATCAGACGTAATGCCCTTAGGCACACCATGACGGGAAACGATCTCACGAATGTATATCCGCGCCAACTTTTCCGTAGTGTAGTCCTCACGAACCGGGATAAAGTGAGCGGATTTAGTTAGAATGTCCACAATAACCCAAATTGAGTCATGACCGCTAGGCGTCCGCGGTAGCTTGGTGATGAAATCCATAGCTAACTCTTCCCACTTCCACTGAGGAATAATAGGTTGCTGAAGCAGCCCAGACGGCCTTCGATGCTCTGTCTTGACTCGCGAACAAGTCAAACATCTCATCACGTATAAAGCGATGTCTTTCTTCATCCCGGGCCACCAATAATGAGGTTTAAGATCTTGATACATTTTGCTGCTGCCGGGATGAATCGAGTATCTGGACTTGTGGGCTTCACTTAGAATAAGCGTTCGAAGAGGCTCAGAGTTTGGGATCCATGCTCGATCAAGAAAATAGAGGATGCCGTCCAACTTGGTTTCGAATTTCTGTTCGGCTCCACACGACAAAACGCCCTTGAGATCTCCATTCACAAGCGCCTGATTCTGAGCTTCGCGAATTAAGGAGGGAAGATTGGATTGAATTCGAATAGAGTGCAGCTGGGTCCTTTCTTTACGACTCAATGCGTCAGCCACCACATTAGCCTTTCCCGGGTGGTAGCGGATTTCACAATCGTAATCGCTGAGAAGTTCGACCCAGCGTCGCTGCCTCATGTTCAACTCTTTCTGATGGAGGATGTGCTGTAAGCTCTTGTGGTCGGTATAGATGACACACTTCGTGCCGTACAGGTAGTGTCTCCAGATTTTTAAGGCAAACACCACAGCACCCAACTCGAGGTCATGCGTGGCGTAGTTCTTTTCGTGCACCTTGAGTTGTCGAGAAGCGTAAGCGATGACCTTCCCTCGTTGCATTAAAACGCAACCGAGGCCTTGATTTGAAGCATCGCAATAAACGGTAAAGTCATCGTCACCTTCCGGAAGCGATAGAATCGGTGCACGGCAAAGTTTATTCTTCAGAGTTTGGAAGGCTTCCTCTTGATCTCGTCCCCACACGAAGGGTTCTCCCTTCTGAGTCAGAGTGGTCAAAGGCAAGGCAATCCTGGAGAAGTTTGAGATAAATCGGCGGTAGTAACCAGCCAATCCAAGAAATGAACGGATTTCGGTAGGTGTTTTAGGCGCTACCCAATTTCTGATGGCTTCTACCTTGGCAGGGTCGACGTGTATGCCGTCGACATTGATAACATGTCCCAAGAATTGAACTTCCTTTAGCCAAAATTCGCACTTGGAGAACTTGGCATATAGTTGTTCCTTCCTGAGAAGCTCCAAAATAAGCCTGAGATGAAGCTCATGATCGGTCCTCGAACGAGAATAAATGAGAATATCGTCTATGAAAACAATGACAAACTGGTCGAGATATGGACGGCAAACGCGATTCATCAGATCCATGAAAATGGCGGGGGCATTGGTCATTCCAAAAGGCATAACCATGAACTCGTAATGACCGTAACGAGTTCGGAACGCAGTTTTCGGGATATCCTCTTCCAGAACACGCAATTGATGGTAACCAGAACGCAGATCGATCTTAGAGAAAAACGTAGCACCCTGAAGCTGATCAAAGAGATCATCAATTCTCGGTAACGGGTACCGGTTTTTGATGGTCAGTTTATTAAGCTCCCGATAGTCAATGCACATACGGAAAGTCCCATCCTTCTTTTTGACGAAGAGTACTGGGGCTCCCCATGGAGACGAGCTAGGGCGAATGAATCCCTTGCCAAGAAGTTCTTGAAGCTGATTCGATAATTCTTGAAGTTCCAGCGGAGCTAGACGATAAGGAGACTTAGCAACAGGGAGAGCACCAGGAATAAGATCGATACGAAATTCCACCTGCCTGCTAGGAGGAAGTCCAGGCAGCTCATCGGGAAAAACATCAGAAAATTCACGCACGACAGGGAAGTCCTGCAGTCTCTTGACTTTGGATTCCTTGAGAGTAACACGGGCTAGAAATGCGGGATACTTCTTTCGAAGGTACCGACTGGCTTTTAAGCAAGAAACGATTCTTAGGCATCCACCCGACCTATCCCCTTGAATGGTTAGAATTTCACCAGAAGACAGAGGGATACGAATAAGTTTCTCGGCGCAGATTACTTCCGCGCGATTGCTAGACAGCCAGTCCATTCCCACAACTAGATCGAAGCTTCCAAGACGAAAAGGTATAAGGTCAATACTGAACGATGTGGTGACAAGAGTAAGGGTGCAATATCGAATGACAGACCTCACTTGTGTGGACTCTCCACTAGCAAGTTCAACAACCAAGGCAGGTTCCAACTCGGAAATTTTTAATTTCAGCAAAGGAACCAATTCGCAAGAGACAAAACTCCTATCAGCTCCTGTATCAAATAGGACAGACACCCAATTGTTGTTAAGAGTAAACGTACCAGTAATAACATCGGGGTTTTGGCGTGCTTCGGCAGCTCCAATGGTGAAGGCCCTCCCGCGAGCCGGAGGAACGTTGGTGACGCGAGGGCATCGATTTCTGTAATGGTCCATCGCGCCACACTCGAAGCAGCCTCGAGCAGGGTTAGGCTGAGGGTTAGCATTCCCCACAGCCAGTTGGTTGCCAGGACTCCTGCAGCGCTCCACCAGGTGTCCGAATCGTCCACAATTTGTGCACTTGCGGCACAACTCACTTGTTGGGTGATGATAAGAACATAAGTTGCACTTGGGATGCGGCCCAGTATATTCCTTTCTCGGTCTTCCCTGAACTGTTGCGGCTGAAACGGGGGCCATGGAGTTGATAGGCGTAGCACCAGTGATCGCAGTTAAGTAGGTCGCTTTCCGCTTCCTATTGTTCCCCTTTTTCGCTTTCCCATCGGAAGATTTGCCCTTATCCTGATGCAAAACACCGGACCTGAGCTGTTCCCTGGTCAAACGGGCAGTGAGATCGATCACTGCCTTAAGTGTAGTGGGGTCAACTGCAACCGCAATGCCCCTCATAGAGTCCGGAAGACCGCTGATGTATTGCTCGACAGCGCGTGAAGCTGGGGTAACCATGTGGGGCACCAATAGGGAGAGTTCATGAAATCTCTCCGTGTACTTCATGTGATCGGCGCCCTTCATCGTGTGCGCCCTAAACTCAGCCTCCAATTTCTGGAGTTCGGTTCTCGGAACGAACTCCTGCGTGACTAGCTCAACAAACTCGGCCCAGGGCAAGGCTAAGACCGCGTCTCGCCCCCTGGTTCTAATCTCGATATTCCACCACGTGAGAGCCCGTTTGTGGAACATACTCGCCGCGAATTTGACCCTGAGTTCATCCGGGCAAGAGCACATGTTGAATGAAGCTTCGACTTTCTCGAACCACTGGAGAAGACCAGCAGCTCCCTCGGATCCATTAAAGCTCGTAGGCCCAGTGTTAGTAAAAGCCTTATAGAGCCTGTCGGCCTGAAGAGTAGGATTCGGTTCTGGGGCTTGTGGCGCACCCGAGGTTCCTTCTTGCCTTAGGTTGTTAACCAGACCCGGAAGAACTGCTGCAATTTGCTGCGCTATGATGGCAGCGAGGTCAGCAGGGTCAGCATTAACGGACGAGCGACGAGGAGGCATTCTGAAAAAGAAAAAGAACGCGCAAGAATGATACCGGGAATAAGAATAACAGGATAAGGAATAGCCAAAGAATACATCGCTACGATAGACACAATTAAAGATGCAGCACATAAGCACATAGCAAGCACATAAGTGTGGGCGTGTGATAGTGATGCATGAATTATCTAGAGTTAAGGGTCCTAGGTTATAGTCTAGGTCGGTTTCCTAATTCCCTATAACCATTGGCTCTGATACCAATCTGTCACACCCCGGTCGTAATGGCGGAAAACCGAGGCGTGGCGACTAGGTCGTGATTGATTGAGCACAATAGTATAAAAGTCTAAATGCATAAACATAACCAAACTGTCAAATATTACATCATCCAGGTAACATGAAACAAATTGTTTTAATACAAAATATCAAGTTTCCAAACAACTCCTAGCCTAGCCTTCATCTCTCTAAGGCCTCTATCAGCTATTAGCTACTTCCTGCTTCATTTCCTGAAAACATGTAATAAAACGTCAACTACAAAAAGTAGATGAGTGAATTCATAGGTTAACTAATACTGTAGTGATAAGCCCTACACAAGCATACTAGGCTAAGTTGTAGGGGTTTATATATAGGGTGTACCATCGGCTAACCCACCACTCCTACAACTTATCCTACTATGCTTGGTATGCTTATCATCTCAACTGAATCTGCAAGAGTTTCGTATAAAGATTCCAATTATTGTTTCCATGCATGCAGGAGGAACGGTATCAAGGATATATGTATAAGATACCCAAGAATCATATGTAACCATGCCATGATGAAAAATGATAATGATGCATAATGATCACACAAGACCTGACATCGACCCCACACAAGACCACACTATGCTACTTGATTTCCTTGATGGTAACCCAAATCGATCACTTTGGGTACCATGAGAGAATTCTAAAGCGTACTTTAGTATCTCTTGGATTCCTAATCGATCACTTAGGAGATCCTTCGGATCCTTAATCGAACACTTAAGAGATCCTTCGGATTCTTAATCGAACACTTAAGAACCCCATAGGTCACGTGTATTCTAAATCGATCACTTTAGAATCCCACATCTAGTGACGGCCTGTCTACCAATCGACCACTTGGAGATCAAACCTATGCACTATTGTGACCTATATTGCCACTGTTCACACGATCACAAGACTGACCAATGAATAATGTGTTTTCATGATAAAGTATAACGGGTACATGACTTTGATTTCCAAACGTCCAATGTTCCCTAAACGCTGAGTGATTCCCATATTTACTCCTGAATATTTGATTATGCATACACAACTTCCGAGAAAGTTAAGGTACGCGTAACCTGCCATGATTACTTGTTTTCCCAATGTTCATTGTTTGCAAAAGATTTGTCAAGTGTTTATGATAAGTAATGTTTGAATAAATGTGTTTTGTCAAAACGTGTACATTTACCATGTTTTCACCCCCAATGATTTGAAAGGCTTTAAAAGAAAAATGGGGGCTATGAACTCACCTTGTTGACTAGGTGTGGTTGCTAGGGCGGTCGGGTGCTGTCAAACGTCGATCCTCTAAGTCTAGACAAGGACATAATAAGTTAACAACGCAGTTTAAGTCTAAGAGTGTAAGCCTTACACGATCTCGAGCAAAAACTAGGTTTTAAAGACGAAACAGCTTGGTTCTGACCTGATTCGATCGAATAGGAACACATTCGATCGAATCGAAACACATTCGATCGAATAGACACACATTCGATCGAATAGAAACACATTCGATCGAATAGACACTCATTCGATCGAATAGACAGACGTTCGATCGAATACGAAGCTCATTCGGTCGAATGAGTTGGAGACCATTCGGTTGCTTTCCTATTCGGTCGACTGGACTGGTTCGATCGACACATTCGATCGAATGAACTGATTCGATCGACTGGTTCGATCGACTGGACTGATTCGATCGACTGGTTCGATCGAATGAGTCTGATTCGACTCCTTCAAGCTGGGCGACGGAGATACCCACGGGTTTTCCAGATTTTCCAGATTTTTGACCCAAAATCGAAGTTTTTGACATGGAAATGCTCGGGATTGAAAGGGGTATCGATTCCTAGTACTTTTAAACACAAAAGCTTGCATTTTGACACCAAAAATGACGGTTTTTGACCAAGAACACACTTGACACAAAAGTCGGAGTTTTTGCTCGATTCGGGGCGGGTTTTGGTTGTAAAAACGTATGATTTTCAAGAAGATCTTACCGACAACAACGATAAACAGATTGGTGGACTCGAATCTTAGATTGGATGACTTTCTCTCACTACTCTCTCTCTAGAAGTGGGAGTGTTTGGGTGGGAAGTGTTGGTGGAAATGAAAGAGATGGTGTAAGAATACTTGATTTTCCGCTTAAATACTCGGGTGACTCGGGTTCGGGTTTAGGCTACCGACGGGTCAAGACTAGTCGAGTTCATAAGTTTTTAAACAAACTAAAACTTTTTCAGCAAAACTTTTATAAACCATTTTCCGAATAATTATTTAAAATCTTTTTTTTTTTTTTTTTTTTTTTTTTTTTTTTTTTAAATAAGAACATTTTATTTTTCAAAAGCATAAAAATTAATATTTTCCAGGCGTAAATGTCGTTTTATAAAATAAACATTTCAAATGATAAAAGCAGATTTCTCCAATGATATGGGTTCCGAACTTATCGTCCAGAACCCCAAAGTGTATAGTTTCCGATGATTCCTTGATTTTTGTCTACCAGTCAAATTCCAGGGCGTTACATTGGGAATCTTCTTAAACCCACAGGCCTCGCGCCGAGGGTGGAATACTCAGACCCACAGGCCTCGCGCCGAGGGTGGAATACTCATAGACCCACATGCCTCGCGCCGAGGGTGGAATACTCAGACCCACAGGCCTCGCGCCGAGGGTGGAATACTCATAGACCCACAGGCCTCGCGCCAAGGGTGGAATGCTCATAGACCTACAGGCCTCGCGCCAAGGGTGGAATGCTCATAGACCCACAGGCCTCGCGCCAAGGGTGGAATGCTCATAGACCCACAGGCCTCGCGCCAAGGGTGGAATGCTCATAGACCCACAGGCCTCACGCCAAGGGTGGAATGCTCATAGACCCACAGGCCTCGCGCCAAGGGTGGAATACTCATAAACCCACAGGCCTCGCGCCAAGGGTGGAATACTCATAAACCCATATGGCTACGCGCCATACTAAAAGGTTCGGCCACGAGCCGCGCAAGCACCTGTGACATCATTATTATTATCTGGCCGTTGGTGCCTCCATTATTATTTTGAAGACAAGCCGGGATAGTCATCCTGCGCAGAAGAGGCCCTTGGCCAGTCATTATCATCATATTACAGCTCGTAAGCCGCCTTGCGCGCCAGCTTAATTATTCTACAAGCTCGTAAGCCGCCTTGCGCGCCAGCTTAATTATTCTACAAGCTCGTAAGTCGCCTTGCGCGCCAGCTTCATTATTCTACAAGCTCGTAAGTCGCCTCGCGCGCCAGCTTCTTTATTATTACAGCTCGTAAGTCGCCATGCGTGCAGGCTCTCATTATTCTACAAGCTCGTAAGTCGCCTCACGCGCCAGCTTTATTATTACAGCTCGTAAGTCGCCATGCGCGCAGGCTCTCATTATTCTACAAGCTCGTAAGTCGCCTCACGCGCCAGCTTTATTATTCTACAGCTCGTAAGTCGCCTCACGCACCAAGCTTTATTATTTTACAGCTCGTAAGTCGCCTCACGCGCCAAGCTTTATTATTTTACAGCTCGTAAGCCGCCTCGCGCGCAAGCTTCATTATTCTTCAGCTCGTAAGTCGCCGCGCGCGCCAGCTTTATTATTCTTAGCTCGTACGTCGCCGCACGCGCCAGCTTTATTACTCAGCTCGTAAGTCGCCTCGCGCGCAGGCTTTTATTATTCTCAGCTCGTAAGTCGCTTCGCGCGCAGGCTTTTGTTATTATTATAGCTCATAAGTCGCCTCGCGCGCAAGCTTTATTATCAGGCCCCGCGCCACTATTATTATGATGCGTGCTATATCTTATTCATACTAGTGCACCATCATCATCATAAGGATCACAACATGTCACCATCATGGAGAAAACCTCCCAAAACTCAAAGACAAGGCCGAAGGAAAGAGAAGAAACCGCCTCACGATCTAGCACACCTTATAAAGTCCAGTGCTCCACCTAAACGCTTGCACGCCTAGGAGCAACACTGGACTTGGGGGGCTTGTCGGGGTATGGTACTAAGAACCCTAATTTATTATGTTTTGGGCTTATTTTATTATATGGGCTAATACATTTGTTATTGGGCTGAGGGGGTTTTGTGGAGGTAACCCTAACTGGGCTAGGCCCATTAGGGTACCATGATGGTGGCCATGAGGCTCCCTATATAAGGAGGTCTCCACCTCCTTATCAAGGGTTGGCAAACAGCTCAATAAGAGCCACCACCATATTTTTGTGTCTGTGAACAAGAGATCCTCTGGATTTCTTAGCGGTCACCTCCACACCCCCAAAAGTCACAGCAGATCACAGCAGCGGTCGGAGTAGAAGCAAGCAAGTCGTGGTTCGTTCATCTCGAAGTCCGTGGAAACATCGTCATGGGTCAGGTCAGATTCATTTCACGTTTCTACACCTATATAATACACTTGATTATAAATAAATAATTAAATAAAGAATACTAAACGAATAATTAATGAAAGTTAAGCAACATTTGAATTATGGGAAGAACACGTGAAACTATCATGTATGAGGAAACAATTACCTAGACTAGGAATTCTATTGGCATTTAAATATTCTCGGGATCTAATGACTCTGTATGACATTGGTAATCTAGTAATGGACACACTCGGGAAAGCTAAAGATGAAAAGAGCTCTGGTCAGTCTCACTGATTTCTCTTAAACACACATAATGGTCAAAATATACACATCGGGATAAGATTTACTAAGGTAATTGAAAGATGAATCTCTGACCAGTTTCAATACCACAATTATCCTTTAGCAATTCTAGGGACAAAAGTTTTAATTATATCTAGTATAATATATAACTCTTAAGTCATACGGAATCTAAGCGACAAGGGCAGGGGCAACGCCCGAGGCGTATAATGGGCGGCGGCATATTAGTCGATTATCCACACTTACAATTTCAGGAGGGTACCGACCCTTTCGTCAGGTATCAGCGCCTATGACAGATTACCCCGCGTTACAATACGGTCATATGTTAGCCGTTTTTAGAGGATTGTGACGTACGGGAGCGGGCAGCGGAGTACGTCGGTGTAGATACGCCATGGAGCCGATACTCCAGTATTGCCCGTTCAGCGCATCGGGAGCTGACAATGGAGGTTTACGCTGCATTATATGTTTGGTATTTATATATTATATTATATTATATTATATTATATTTTATTATATTATATTATATTATATTATATTATATTATATTATATTATATTATATTATATTATATTATATTATATTATATTATATTATATCAGGCCATGCGCGTCGGGTACGGGGGAGACCCGGATGAGGGTCGCAGGTGTCGATACTACTCGTGCGGAGATTTATTTTCGAATGTTCGGGCACGATATACACCTCTCAATGGAGGAGTTCTCCGTCGCTCTCGGTATATACACGGAGGCGGATGTACAGCTTTCACTTTACAAGGAGAGCATACACCAGCTACCGGACGACGACATGTGGGGCTGGTGGATCGCAATCAGTGATGAGTCTTTTGAGGTCGGGGCTAGGCCATGAAGGCCAAGGTCTACGCCATTAGGGACCCGTTGTACAGGGATGTTCCGTATGTGTATCATATTATATCGTATCGCATCGCATTATATCATCAGGGCGCGGAGCACTGCAGCCTCCCTGGCCTTTTTTTTAGGTGTCTACTAACCGTCACAGCCTGCAACATCGCTTGGGGGTTTGCAAACTACTTTGTCGGGTATTACCGAAGGCAGGCACGAGGGTCTTTGCTGGGTGGCCCGTACGTCACCGAGCTTGTGATCTCGTTGGGGGCACGGAGACCTGGTGGATGCCTTACCTATCCTAGCGATCCCTCCGCGCCCGCAAGACCGCGGTTGTTGTTCAAGCATGCACATTGTGCATTCGTTTGGTGGGCCCAACGGCCCGTACGACCGACTGGTGGCTGGGGTTAGGGCACGCGCCCCTAACATCCCCGTGCCTTTACTCCAGCCTCCCCCACTTACGGCATCGTAGGAGTAAATTGTCGATCAGCTCGTCGACGAGGGGCTGGGGAGGGGGGCGACGTGGATGATGGTGGGGACGTGCCTCCTGATCTGGACGCACATGAGTTACGTTTTATTGTATTATCATTTTACGGTGACTTTTAATTCGTCTATTTATTAAAAAAATTTAATGTTTTGTTATTAGCCGCTGCCACATCACGTTCACCGGTACATATCTCGTTGTGCATTTGGATCCCGCCACTGACGCCCGGTTACAGGGCATTGAGGGTGGCACGCTACAGATGCAGCAGGGGATGCTACATATGGCGCGCCAGATTAGTTGGGTGGTTAGTTATTTGGGAGCCACTCAGCGCGGTGAGATTTATAGAGTCCCCCCCCCCCCCAACCCAGTTTTGACCATGAGGCGAGCATGTTGGGCATCAGAAGCGGATAGGGCGACGACGTGGACGACGCCGGTCAAGGATCGGGGGCCAGACGTAGGGGCGAGGACAACGTCGACGTTCATGATGCGGCGTTTACGGCCCCCCCGACGACGACTTAGGGGCGTTTATGTAGATTTTTATATTTTGTTTTAGTTATACGAAGTTGTTTGTGTATAATACATGTTTTGGTGTATCTATATGCTTATTGTTTTGAATGAACTTCTAGAAATCGAGCTGACTATTAATAATAATTATTTATTAATATTAAATAAGAAACAAAAAAACACATTTATTTTAAAACTTTATTATATAAAAACAATAAAAAGAAAAAAAAAACAAAGAGTAAAAAAAACATAATAAGATAAAAATTGATGGACTATACGCAACGTATTAGTGGCTTTTTTTTAAAAACCCCAAGACTTCTTAAAAAATCCGTATTTTGAATTATCATAATCAGCCCCGTTAAAAATTCTGACAGGTAACTCGAAAAGAAAATAGAACCGATAGGAGAACCCTGTGTCGTCATGAGTCATGACTGACGTAGGACTGATGTGCAAAATGCAAATGCTCATGTGAAGAAAAGAAATAAAATATTCAGACTATAAAATAATAACATAATTATTATAAATAAGAGACTCTAGAGAGACTTTGTATATTATTGAATAAAGATCAATCATAAATGTTCAATACATAAGACTATATATAGAAGAATATAATTACCAAATACCTACCATAACTACCATATACACATAATGTATATATGATTTTATAACACTCCCCCTCAGATATATATTACTGTTCATTATACACTATTAACAGCATGCTTCAAGATGATGTTAATTAGGTACTTCAGGACCTATGAATAAACTGACACTGCTGGATCAGTTATGCTGCCTTGTTAAAAACCTTACTAAGAAAACCCAATGGGACAAAACTTAGTCAAGGAAAAGAGTACAGCGTGTATAGTGCTCCCCCACAATTTAACTAACGTCCTTCAATCTTCGAAGTCCAATCATTAATTTGTAATAACTTCTCGAAACTGCTTCCAGGTAAAGATTTTGTGAATAAGTCAGCTAGATTGTCACTTGACTTGATCTGACGAACTTCAATTTCCCATTCTTTCTACAAGTCATATGTTAAGAAGAACTTTGGTGAGATGTGCTTTGTTTTGTCACCTTTGATGTAGCCTTCTTTGATTTGAGCTATACAAGCAGCATTGTCTTCATAGATAACTGTCGGCTCTTTCTTGATTTGTTCTAATCTGCATGCTTCTTGTATGTGAAATCATTGACCTTAACCATACACATTCTCAACCGGCATCATATAGTGTTATCAGTTCCGCATGATTTGAAGATGTTGTGGTAAGTGTTTGCTTAGTTGACTTCCATGAAATTGCGGTGCCACCATAAGTAAATGCGTAACTTGTTTGAGATCTTGCTTTATGTGGATCTGATAGATAACCAGCATCAGCATACCCAACAAGATGGGACTTGTCATTCTTTTGATAGAAAAATTCTAAGTCTTGTGTCCCACGAAGATATCAAAATATATGTTTTATTCCATTCCAATGTCTACATGTTGGATTCGAGCTGCTAGTACATGTACCGCAAATGTAATATCAGGTCGCGTGTTATTTGCAAGATACATAAGGGCACTGATTGCGCTTAAGTATGGTATTTCTGGACCAAGTACTTCTTCTCCCTCTTCCTGAGGGCGGTATGGATCTTTATGTGGATCCAGCGGTCGATGAACCATAGGTACGCTAAACGGATGGCCTTTAGTAATATTGAAATGAACTAACAACTTCTGGATGTAGTTTAACTGGTGGACGAATGTGCCATTGCACAAATGCTTGAACTGCAGGCCGAGGCATAATTTTGTCAAACCAAGATCTTTCATTTCAAATTCTTTCTTTAATAATTGGGCAGCTTTCTCTATCTCTTCAGCAGATCCTCTTATGTTATAAACCATAGAGAATATAGAGAGGAAACCGTTCATCCATTAGAGATTATCATAAATGTGTCATATACATAACATATATATGCAATACCAAAATACATAAAACATTGGGTCGGTTCATAAATGTATATGTTTATAACACTCCCCCTCTTATTTATATTATACACTATCAACATTATACTACTGGATAATGTTGGCTCGGTTCTGCTGGACCGATATTAACTAATACTGCTGGATTAGTTATGTTGCCTCCTGTAAGTGTTGGATCATTGACCTTTATAAGTGAAAGTGTATTGGAATTATAACCGAGCTCAGTTCAAGTCTGATGGATATTTTGCATAAACATAACATTGGACTCTGTATTTTCTTTATGGAACAAATCCATGTCTCGAGTCCTTCAAGGATATTAACTTATCATTTAATACGATTAATGATACTGTCTCGCTAAAACCTTGCTAGGAAAACCCGGTGGGACAAAACCATAGCTAAGGGGAAAAAAATCGTGCATCGCGTATTGTACATAACAAACAACATGCTTCGGGATGATGTTAAATCAGTACTTCGGGACCAATAAGATAAACTGATGCTACTGTATCAGTTATGTTGCCTTGTTAAAAACCTTACTAAGAAAACCAAATAGGAAAAACTTAGTGAAGGGAAAAAGAGTACAACATGTTAAATTAAAACTATGTTTCACTAGCACATATATTGAGAAAGCAATGCTAATATCGTGATATTTATAAGATACATTAGGGCATTGATCACGTTTAACCATGGTACTTCTGGACCAAGTACGCATTAGCCCTTTTTTAGGATCCATATGTATATATATAGCGATCAACCAATCACGAGTAGGCTTAGTGAATCAACTTTGCTCGTATAAAATATGCTAACATCTTCTGGATGTAATTTGACTAACTAATAAATATGTAATTACACATATACTCGAACTGCTGGTCGAGGATTAATTTAGTTGCGTCAAGTTATTGCATATCTAAATTTTCTTTTAAATAGTTCGATAGAGTCTCTCGATGATATATGACATCATCACTGTAAACTGCGATTATATGAACTTTTAAGAGTGAAATTTTGATAAATGCATGTAACTCATTTGACCAAACTCATACCCTTTATTAAGATGTCTATAGAGTCGTTTGTACCACATACGACTAGTTTTATTAAGTCCATATAAAAATCTTAGATTCATAGGTATTGTTTTTAATGCTTCAGGCATTTTTATCCATACAGGGATATTCATGTATATGTAATGTTCAATTGTCACGTACAAATATACAGTGATAACATACATAACTTTTATCTGAAGTCCTTCTGAAATTGCGAGGCTGATTAAAATATCTAATGGTTATCGCATCCACTACAGGGGAATACGTTTCCTTATAATCAACTTCTGGGATTTGGGAAAACAACCATTGTGTTACAACCCGTGCCATACATCGCAAATCTCATTCTTTTCGTTCCTTTTTATTTTAAGGACACCCATTTATAACCTACTGGTTTGACGTCTATGGATGTTCGAACTACAGGTTCGAAAACGTTTTGTTTGTCATACAATTCTTGTTTAGCCATAAGGGCATTTTGCCATTTTGGCAGTCATCTCTGTGTATATACTCTTACAGAGTTTTAGATTCATAATCTTTCTCATCGATTACTGTAGCTATAGCATATGCAAGTATTTCATTAGCGCGCGCTACACGTAGGTTCCAAATTATACCTTTGTACATAATTTGTAGAGATCTCATATCGATTTAATACTGATGTTTCTTCTGGAACTTTATAGATTATAGTAGTCTCTTCTAGGATATTTACCTCTTCCAAGGTTTTATTATTTCCTTCTGGAAATATATTAGTCTCTTCGGGGACATTTACCCCAACATGGTATTAAATTAATAACCTCTTATAGGGTTTTACTCTTCTAGGGCTACACCAACTGCATTACTTTGCTTATTTGATTTTCGTGGGTTTTATCTTTGGAACCAATTTTGTCTTCCACGTGATCTTTGTATTGTAATCTTATTTTGATTACTTTAATTCGAGCAAATGAATTTGATACTGGTAATATAACATTGTCACTCTATATGTGTTTTATGAATGCACCTAGTAACTCTTTAGTTACTCTTTATAAATGTATGACATATTCGACTTCAGATTTATATGGACCTCTTCCGAGATCTTAAATTTGACATTATGATGCATTTCATATTATTTCATATATTACCAGGCTTTTCATTCTAATCTCCCCCTAAGACTGGGAATACTATCATATTTATATGATTACTAGCATACGGAGGTGCTATAAATATTTCTCCTGTCGGTCATATAACTGTACATCATATAAATATATATTTATGTGAAACATGTTTGACTCTCTTCTAGAGATTTATTATGGCGAGGAGTAGTTTCATTAGAAGTTGGACATTATTTGATTGGTGCATGGACATACGTAAATATTGATTTGCCAAGAAAATCTCACTGAATATATATTTAATGTATATTTGTCTCGTAACTTCTAGTTACTAACCTTATTTGATTTTATGTGATTAATTTTGTGCAGTAACATGCGAAAATAACATGCCCCTCGCTTTGGAGATCATTATTCAGTAATGACAAATCATTATAGTTATTATAATTAATAATTAATATGTATTTTTATACATTTGAGAAAACATCAGGTTGTTCTCATTATGTAGAATTATATTGTTTGAGAATAGTGTTAGTACTACCGCTATCTATCAGACATTCATCATCAATCATAGCTCTTCTGGAGCTAGCATACATATTTCTTCAGGAAATAAAAATAAAGAAAACGAATTAAAACTATATTAATGAGTTTAAGTAACCCATTATAAGAGTTTAAACTAAATCAATGAGTATGTGTTTATTATAGAAGAACTCCAGGTTCTCTTTATTTAAAACTTCAGGTTCTATGCAATAAACTTCTTATAATATTTGCATATACGAAAAATTAATTTGTAATTAATCATAAAATATATCTCGGTAAATATACGATTTTAGATTATTATGAGTGCTAGGAAGCACTTTGGATTATTTAGCACTATATAGATAATTTAGCACATCATTATATTATATAAATGACCTCTTTTGTCATCAATGTTTATTTAAGTAGTAACTTCTAGTTACTTATTATGACATTATGTTATTGATAATGAGAACTTTAAAAATATAAGTTCCCATATAATAGTTTTTATGTTTTCAAATTTTATATTTATTTTGGATTTTGCCCAAATTTATATTTATTTTGGGTTATATTTATGACAATTTATTTATTTATTACATTATCTTTTCTTTTTATCCATGTAAAACCTCATCGGAGACCACCGTCATTTCCAGCCGCCGGCGAGAAACAGGTGAATTTCATTCCATTATTTTCTTACTACATAATTCGTTGCATACCATTGAACCTAGAATTACCCCTAAAATTAAAAGTATCTTTGATTCAAAGGTTTATTATTATTATTATTATTATTATTATTATTATTTTAATAGTAACTGTCACTCTTTAATAACGGTCTCCACTTTTCTCGATCGTAACTGCCGGTCTTCATGGTATCCAATCTAGAAAACCGTCGTCAACCTGTATGGTCGCTTCTGTAGAAAAAACAGTCGCTCGAAATTCCGTCGTCGGAACTATCGGGCTCTAAAAGACCACTGATTTACTTTTTAGGTCCTCGAAATGTTTAATTTTATGTATTTGTTTCAATTGTTGATGATCGCTGAAGATGTTTTTTGGATTTCAATTTGAGTAAGGTGCTGTTTGTTTTTTAAGAGGCAAAATGTCTGCAGTCTGCGAACCACATCTGCAGACATCTGTAGCAGAAGAGATAGACCAAACCTCTGCAGTCTGCAAAAAAAATGCTGTTTGTTTTTTAACATGTCTGCAAACTGTTAAAATTAACAGAAATTTAAATAAACCGAATTTTAAACATAAAAAAGGTCTTCAAACGACTTAAACTTTATGCAAACCTAATGTAACAAGATCTTCATTAAACCTAAACTTTCTACAAACTTTTTTAAAAAAAAAACTAACGATAATTGGACAATTATACAAATTAATAATTGAACAAAATCTAATAATAATTCTACAAATCAAATTCTACGAATCAATTTCTTTAAAAAAAAACTAATAAAAATTCAACAATAATTGAAAAATAACTCTCGAGCTCTCGTAAGTCAAAACGAGCCAAGCTCAAGCTCGTTTACACATGATAAACCTAAATTGATATACACGACATCAATAATCACTCGACGAACATCAATTATACCTGATTTCAACAAATTCCGATCTTATAAACTTTCAATAGTATAATCCAATACACAAATTTAAACTGATTACATCACAAATCATACAAATATAGATAAAGTACACAAATCAACAAAACAATAATACCCGGACTGGAGTTGTGGATGTGTGGTAGTGGGCGGCGGAGACGGCGGACCTGCGGCAGTCAAAGGGCGGTGGAGATATGGGGTGGTCGGAGAGAGGGCGACGGAGGCGTAGGGTGGCTAGATAGGAGATAGCGGCAGCAGGGGTGTGGCGGCGGAAGTGTGGGGTGGCCGGAAAAGGGGGCGGCGGAGGTGTGGGGTGGCCGGAAAGGGGGCGATGTTGGAGAAGAGAGGAGAGGGGTGGAGGAGTTGCTAGGGCTGATGGAAGGGTTTGATGAGAAGATGTGGGAAGATGTTAAAAGCTGATGGTTCAAGTCTTCTCCATGAAAAGGGCGCGCAGACGTTTTTTTAATGAAATGTCTTCCGGAAAACAAACAGTCTTCAGACCATAACATCTGCGCGTGGTCTGTGCGGTGCAGACATAAGAGGCCAGGAAGATCTTCAAAGAAAAAACAAACACTACCTAAGTCAAGTGAATAAATTAAATATCATTTGATTGCAGTTACGTATTTTCGATTTTTAAACATATAAAAACTTCCAACACGAAACAGGGGTTTCAGCTTCTATTTATTTATTATATGCTTCATATTTTATTTTATTTTTTATTTCGTCTCTTATTTCATCTCATAAAAAATGGCAGTGACCATGAAAGTGAAGAAAAGGATATGATTTATGAAGTTTAGTCATTTAATTGCAGATTTGAAATTCCCTATTTTGTGTTCTTTAGCCAAAATCTAATTTGATTCTATAATGGCAGACTAATGTTCTTCTCTATTCAAAAACTAATAATTTGGGCATTATAACAAATGAAAAACAGAGTGTTTGATATTCAATAACCGGATCGAAGAACGAAAGATGATTCCAAAGCGATTCGTGCCGTATTGAAGAATTGAATTGTTAGAACTTTCTGTGCGTAAAGCAATTCGTGCTGATAACGTATAATTTACAAAATCTCTCTAGAGTCTATTGTTTATAATAATAATAAATAAAGTTACTAACGATAAATTTTGAAAGAGAGGAAGATTATTACATCCATGTAGGCCCAGTGATGATTACGGTGAAGGAAAACACTTAAAAAAACAAAGAAAATTTGTAAGGCAAGGACACTAGGTCCCTTCTTCATCTTTATTATATCAGTTTGCAATTATTAATCTAACTTGTACAAAAGTATACAAACCAATTTTGGATGTGTTTAATTAAACTTTATATTGACACAGTCATTATATTATTATTACTATATAGCAATTGAAGACTTCAGGGTCGTCACTAACTCCCGATTGAAACATTCGGTGACACCTTGTTACCCCTTGGCATTTTAGGTTGTTATTTTTTTTTTCGTTTCATTTTAGTTACGATATGTAAACAACAAAACGGAATCCGAGCAAAAGTCAAATTTATGCCTTTTTGTTTATTTTAATTACTGGACGATAAGATTGTGACAGAAACTAGTCAAATTCGCCGACTGAACGTCAAATTTGTGT
The DNA here is from genome assembly GCF_021521415.1 of Bidens hawaiensis. Taxonomy (NCBI): domain Eukaryota; kingdom Viridiplantae; phylum Streptophyta; class Magnoliopsida; order Asterales; family Asteraceae; genus Bidens; species Bidens hawaiensis. The sequence goes on from NW_027491324.1 coordinate 1,929,449, forward strand.
TTTTTTTGTTTGTTTTAATTCTAGTATAGTAACGAACGTGATGAAAACCGACCGAATTCACGCACACTTACAACCTCAATGCTCGGGTTTTTACCATCGCCTGAGTTTACCAAACAACGCTAGCCCATTGGTCCATCTCGATTTTATATTTATTTTCCCGTTTTTTAGCTCATGTATAACAAAGCGTAACACAAATCATCTGAATTCGTGTCGAGTTATTGCCACAATGCCTAGGGACTGACAATGCTTGGATTTGACCACCTCTCGGGTTTATCAACCAAATAAACATCGAATATTTTGGTTTTAGTTACGGTTCAATAACGAGCGTAACAGAGAGTCCGAGACCGACCGAATTCGTATTGATTTACCGACTCAACGCTTAGGTTTTACCACCGCCCGGGTTTTACCGACCTGCCCCAACACAACACATGTTGGGGATTTTCAAAATAGCAACCTGGATTATTTAGAAAGTTGTGTGATAACTTTCAGATTAAAAGTTATTTTGGTGGTTCTTCAAAATACTTTAATCGAATAAAACTCTAAATTTAGACAAGAATTTCGTATGGAATTTGTGAGGAAGATGAACCAGAGAAAGCGTCAATCCAAATATGAACGATATATTAACCCTAGGGCAGTTTCCAGGCAGTTTCAAAGTTAGATAACTGCTTTAAGCAGTTATCTATTCAAAATTCATTAATAAATAAACTCCAAATTAAACTTATGATTATGTGTGACATAATCATAAAATTCATTTTTCTAATGAAATCTTAATGAAGCAATATTAACGAAAATAAAATTTTTTCAAGCTGACGTGGCAGCTTAACCCCAGCCAGGGGCGCTGCCCCTTGGACCCTGCTAGGGGCTGCCGCCCCTAGAACCCCGCAACTGGGGACGCTACCCCCGGACCCCCGTTTGTTAGGGCCTTCGCCCTTAACATCATAGTAAACTAAAGAAAGCGTGCACTCCGCACATCCCGAACTTGCTTAATGTTTACTATGATTAAATTGATCGACCAATTAATCCAATTACACTAAAATACTAACAACACACTGGGTAAAACACTAGTTATTTACTAAAAACCATGTGTTATTGTCGCAGTGGCCTGATTGGTTCACGTGACGCCATTCTATTAGTCCTTTTTAATTATAATTTTTCTTACTGGGTTTTATTTTTGTTTATATTTGAAATTTTTTTGCCTCAAGTGTGTGACGCCTTCAATTCTGACCGGATTCGTGTAGATTCGTCACTGCAAATCCGTAATGCCCAGGTTTTGGTTTGGTGCAGCAGTGACCTGGTTGCACCAGGAGCACCTCATTGGTCTTTGTTTTTTCTTTTTGTTTTTTATTAAGACTAATTTCAATTCAAACTGATACCTACCGAATTTGTGCTGGCTCGCCACCACAGTGCGCGTTTTTTTCATACGATTTAATGCAGATTACCGTCGATTCCGGCCAATTTTGTGTTAGTTCTTAATATTTAAAAGCAAAAACACTAGTATGACGTAGCATGCCAGGTAAGACACCTAGTTGAATATAGTATATCGTAGTTTTGATTTTATTGTGGGAGGGACCCCAACATGTTTCTGATTAAAAACTTATTTAGTTAAATTTTTAATTAGATAGTCAAGCATTCAAATAGGTAGTATGATCTTCTAGAAGGGTAGGAAACATTCTTGTCCATTGATCATAGATTCAAATGGCTCATACAATAACCAAAAATACAAATGAAACCCTACAACCCTATGTACAGATCCTCGAGCTTTGTTCTTCAAGTCAAGCCGCCTTTTGATGAAGAAAATGCATGTGTTGTCAAACATCTCAGCGACACTAGGAAGTGTTGCTATGTGTCTCGGGGACAGTTCTAACGTCGCCAGAATTCATGACGTGTCACAAGTGTTGAATCTGCATTCTAGCGTCGCCAATACCTTTAGCAACACTAATAGTGTCTCAAGGAGTGTCACCCAACAGCTTGAAATGATCAAAATGACCGGATCATTCATTTATTTGAGTGTTATGTGCCTTATGTCTATGGCTTGATGCAAAACTACTATCGAGCCGTGGGTCTCATTGGAAGTAGCCTCTCTATTCCTACGGAGTGAAGTGAAAGCTGTCTACATATTACCCTCAGACCCTACCATAGCTTTGCTATTTGTGGGATTTACTGAGTATGATAATGATCTCTCAAACCCAACACTGAAACATTAGCTTGTTATTACATAAACAACTGGTAGCATTGCTACTCAACTTATTATTACCACAAATGTATAGGAAATCATAATATGTACCTTAATAGCAAGATGTAAAAGATGTTAAAAACATATATGACAGGAGTGAAGAGTCTACTTGTTTTGTATCAAAAATCAAATATCAGAATTTCAAAATGCTAGTTAAACTACCCAACATACATATAATACAAATCCTAGAACATTAATATGGGTACAAGAACATGAAAACATTTCATACTAAAGGATTGAGAGACAAATATAACTAATTAGAATGTCATGAAACAAAGAAATAATACTAAAATGAAATTTAAAAATTAGAAAGCTCAGAGTGTGTATGAAATGTAGTAAAACTTCAAGACTCATGCAACCAAAGAAAGCTTTAGTATCCATACCCTTAATATAGGATCACAATTATGAAACCAGGGCTGAAGTACATAGTTTTCTAAAACTTAAAAGTTGTAAAAAGGGTATCAAATATATTCCGATTGAACTCAAGCTAGCGGCATTGGAACTATTGGTTGAACTATACCATATTGGGTTTTATTTTTCACTTTTTGATTTTTAGCTTGTAGAGTTTAGACTTTTTGTTCAGATTATTGTGTCTTTTTATTTATAATTGGGTTTTTTGTTTATTTTTATCAATCTGTCTTTTTTCCTAGACATTGTATTAGATTACTCAACATTGTCTTATATAATTTTGCTTGACATTGTGTTATAATTTACGATTCATTGTGTGTTTGTACCATTTCTTGATTCAGAAGGCCCTCTATAGACTATAGGATAACTTAACCCTATAAAACCAATCATTTGTTGATGTCAATATTTAAAATTCACCTCCATAGACTCCAAATCATAAATTCAATATTATCGCAATTATATATATGATCTTAAGGTTGTATCCTCAAGATATTAACTAGACAACTGTCGTGTCTCCACAACAAAACGAGGGCCTAAATTCTCTATTGGGTTGGGCCTCAAGTGGTCAGCCTAATCGAGCATCGAATAATAATACATTAACATTTTTTTAGAGGATTTCGGGAGTGAAAAGGAGAATGAGGGATTCAGATAGGAATCCAAAATTGATTCAGTGATGGAATCCAAATTTGATGGGTAAATGCAAAACAATGAGCACCAGTAACGGTCGGTGATACGTGCATGATACATATGGTCATACCCACATTCCTAGTTCATGCAACAACTCAACTCCATGTTCTCATGCATGCACCATTAGTTTTAATTCTAGTTTGTTTTATTATTTAATATTCTAGGTAATGGGTCTAATTATTAGGATAGTGGATAGTTTCCATCTTTACTTGTTTTGTTATATTAGAATTTAAGTAATGAAAAATTATGATGACAAGTTGTTTCAATATCTAGCTTCTTTATCTTGTTTTTTGGGAGTGTTTGCCTACTACAAAAGGCTATCTATCATTTGGTGCTTTCATTTGCTTACTCTCCTTCCACCATGGCCTCTCACATCGCGTCCTTGCTTGACGACTTGTGGACCATTCTCGAGAAGAACCAACAACCCTGGTTTAAAAAAGCGCGCTCGAGGCTAGGTAAGGCGAGAAGCGACCTAAGGCGAACACCTCAACGCTTTTGCCTACCCAAGGCGAAGCCTGTTAAAAAAGCGAAAGCTTTTTGCACTTTTGTGTGAGGCCAAAAAGTGAGGAGACGAAGGCTTTATGTACAAAAAGCGACCAGTTAACCCATTTTCAACTTAACCTTTATAATTAGTCATTTCTAGACTTTTCACATTTAGCAATAAACTTTTGAAAGTTGAAACACTTTTGAGTAGTGCTCTTTTGGAAACACTATGAGTGATTTGGTACTCGATAACTTGTTTTAATGCTACTTTGATATTTTGGGCGAGTAATGTGGTACTCGAAAAAATTATACTACACTATGTTTGGAATTTTGGGATTATATATATATATATAAATATATGTTGATGTTTCAGAGGTTTAATATATATTATGATGTGGTTTGTCTATAACATGTTGCTTATAAATAATTACATATTTTTTAAAATATGGTCGCCTCGTGTTCAAAAAGCGTTCGCTTTTGCGCTTTTCGCCTTGGATGAGGATCTCTTCACTTTTGTTCGCCTCACGCTTTTTTAAACCAAGCCAACAACAAGCCATGCTTCTTAACGCTCAATTAGGTTTAGGGCCTCCACCACCACCGCTCGCCCACCACTATCACGCCATGAACCGCCACTACCACCTTCTACACCGCCATCGAAACCATTTGCTCCAAAACCCTTCATGCACCAAATTCACCCATCAAACTACAAAAAAAGGACCCATCGGCACCACAAACCAAACCCCAAACCGGCACCAAAACAACCCTCTTCCACCGCTACCAACGCTAAACCGAAACCAAAGGCTATCCCTAAACCTACAACCACACCAACCACCCACCCATACAAACACACCAATTGGGTTTTGACTCTGAACAACGAAGAACCAAACGCCACCGGAAGACATGCGTGGCGACCACCGTGGCATGATATTGAGACCGCACCGAATGCAGCGGGAAGAGTCGAGTGGCGACCACCATGGGAAATGAATCACGTCCTTGAGGACAAGGACGTTTTTTGGGTGAGGGTATTGATACGTGCATGATACATATGGCCATACCATACATTGGCCATACCCACGTTTCTAGTTCATGCAAAAACTCAACTCCATGTTCTCATGCATGCACCACTAGTTTTAATTCTAGTTTGTTTTATGGGTCTAATTATTAGGATAATGGGTAGTTTCCTTGTTTACTTGTTTTGCCTATAAAAGGTTTTTTATATTAGAATTGAAGTAATGAAAAATTATGATGAAAAGTTATTCCAATATCTAGCTTCTTTATCTTGTTCTTTGGAAGTGTTTGTTTACTACAAAAGGCTATCTATCAGTCGGCAAATATTCCATCATGGGATTAGTTTATAAAAAAATTGTAGATATGAGAAGTATACGAAGTTAGATGATTTATGTCCAATTACCTGAAACATGTATGCCTTTATCTAAACCATGCCGATAAATATTTTATTACTAGTTTGAGCCCCGTGTATTACACGAGAATTGATGAAAATTTAGAACTTTAAATATTAAGCAAAATACAATCAACAACACAATTATTATATATTGTTAATACAAACCAATTTATATTATAATTACAGGAATTACACAACATACATTCATATGAAATGAACTAATATATATATATATATATAGGGTGGGATCAAGTGAAAACTCCTTTTAAAGAGAAAACTTAAAAACTCCTAAAAAACTATTTTTAACTTAAAAACATTTTTTTAAGCTTCATTTTTTTCCATTATTCTTATAGGTTGTTATTGGTTCAAAAAAAAAAAAAACTTGTCGGTAACCTCGGCGGTGTGGTGCACATGTGTAATAGTATGCATTGCATATATGCAAAAGTGTTGTATTGCATAGAATACAACACTATTGCACATATTTGATACACACTATTGTATATATGCAATGTAAGATAAATACTCACATCGAATACACATTAGTAAGTATGTGTAGTACAACATTAACGCACATGTGCACTACATCGACATTTATTTTATTATTATTTTTTTTTCATATAATCCGACACTACTACACATATACAATACACAAATATTGAATATATGCAATTAAACACTATTGAACTTAAAAATACATAGTAATACACATGTGTAATATAACGGTATCGCACAGTAATACGTATGTGCATTACAGCGAGTTTTTTTATTATTTTTTATTTTTTTCGAGTGAATGGTAAGAAAATATAAGAATAATGGCAAAAACAGAATTTTGAAAATATTTTTTATTTTTAATTAAAAATAATTTTTTAGGAGTTTTTAAATTTTCTCTCTAAATATGAGTTTTCTCTTGATCATCTCCCTATATATATATATATATATATACACACACCTCAAATCTGTATATAAATTTTTTTAATATGCTCCCATGAAACATGTTTCTCTGACAATTAAAATGAATACAATTTAAGAAAAAGGTAATATCCATTAAAGTTATATATATAAACACATATAACAACATTTCATATCTCTTGATCGATTAATATAATGTTCTCTGAGATGATCTGCTCAGTTTTATTCTAAAACTGGATTATACGAACTTTTGTCATCCTTAGAATTTAAAAGTTGATTGAGAATGATAAGTTTGCTGTCACCACCTATCTATGTATGAAAAAGTGATTGACTTAATCTACTACAAAGTTAAAGTAAATAAATTCTACTACAAAGTTAGAGTAAATAAGGAATGCAATTGCGAGAAACATATTTCGAGGCATACTAACATGTTTGTCGTTATTCAGAAAATATTATTACTCTGAGTTTGGGATACTATTTGATACCAAAAAATGTAGTGAGGTTATATATATTAGTTTAACGTATTGGATAAGGAATTTTCAATATTTGTATAGTAATCCTGTGTGATTAGTTAATATTTTAGAAAGTTGTTACAGTACTTAATTGTTTTGAAATATCTATAATTATTGAAACAACTAATAAACTTGATTGTAGCTTTCCAAATAAACAAATCATTTTTTGATATAAAATTTCTGATCTGTTGTCATAATAGCTGAAATTATTTACTTATTAATAAAAAAAACTTTAAATTTTGAATATCAACATATACGCGTGATTAGTATATATTTAAGGAAGATTGAAATTAGTACATATTTAAGGAAATTTGGAAAATAAAAGAAAATGCAAATACTTTATTGGTGAGCGTATCTTTAGTTATAGAAATTGAAATTTGTTTGTTAATTTAAAACATTTAATAATATAAATAGATTATGTGTTAAATTATGTATATGCTAGCGAAAATACTTCATGATTCTAGCTTTTGAAATTCCGATCACTTCAATCCCATTTGACATGTTCTTTTTATGTAGCTAAATTGTTTTATTTTACTACTTACGGATAAACATGAAGTTAATATATAAAAAGAAAAAAGAACGTATAAATAAACGTTAAGAAACTTACCTTCCATGCATTAGTCCAGAACTGATGATTATGTTTAGTCCTTTTGGGCTTCTTAACACATCTTGAATTTATCAAGATGTGTAAGAATGTCATAATCTTAGGAAATCATGAACATGCATTATGATAAGGAAGTGAAATGTCTCCTACAATTTAATTTAACTAAAAGACAAAACATTGGGAGTCGGATCTAAATAGGCAGCAGCGAGGATGCGGCGGCGTTTGGGATGGGGGTGCTCTAAATTGATAGAAACATGACCTATTGATTCGGGTAATAAGTTAATAACCCATAGGGGTATCCAAGAAATCCAAAAACAAACTATATATTGAAAATATGTTTTATAAAAAAGGTAGGAGGGCTAAGGGAGTGACAAGTGACAAAAATAGGTATTATTTTATTAGTATAGAAGATTTAGCTTCACATTCTTTTGAAATAAATTGGTCTAATCCAATGACTTTTCATTTTTATATATCTAGTTCTTCTGGTATCAAGCATATAGAAAATTTAAAATAGTAAGGATTCAACACCTGAATTTCAATATCCATTTCTTTTAATTAAATTAACGGATATACCCTATAGTTGGCCGGTAAAGAGCAATCTTGATCTTGACCAATGGTCGACCAAAGTTACCTTTTTCACTATGGTCTGATTTTATTTCGGGTGGATCATCAATACCTTTTACTAGATTGAATCGGTTTACCAAAAAAATAATTAAGAGAACAAACGTTATATCTTCTTATCCTTATCCAAAGTATCCATTACTTGGAATTTAATCAATAGTATTCACTACGGCGAATTCAAATTTGATCTCCATTTGGTAGAACCTTATTATTTATATATATATATATATATATATATATATATATATTTTTGAAGGATTGACTACTAATATTAATGAATGTGTTTAAAAAAGAGATTTTTACATATATTCTTTCCCTGACTTCATTTATTACATATTTCCCAATGCTAAATCTTAAATTACATATTTCCCCTTCTAGTATTCAATTACCATTTTACCCTTTTACAACTATATGTAAATTCTCTTATATTTATTTGAGCTCAAGTGAATTTTACGTAATTTGACATTTTGACTTTGATACTTTTATTATAATGTTTTTTGTAATTAATAAAATCAATTTAAATAAATTTATTTCGTAACCTACATCGAAATTTTATATATTATACAACCATATCAGTGCATTTTAAAAATAACTACTACGTAATTATCTGATATAATTTAAGGAGGGGATATATGTAAAAATCCCTTTATACAATATTATGTGATATAATTTGTTGATTTCTTATGTTAGAAATGTTGAACCTATAAACTATGTAAACATTTTTTTTAACGATTAAAAAAATTGACCCCAATTGAATTCATTAGCTTCGATATGTTCGTTTTAAAACCAACTCGGTTTGGGTTTAAATTTGAGATGTATGTAATTGTTACTATTAAGAATGAGATATATGTAAATTAGTTCATTAAGGGTAAAATGGTCATTTAGTTAGTTAATTTAAATGAAATGAGAGAGATATGTAATATATGTGGTTTAGAGATTGAGAAATATGTAATTTAAGGTTTTGAATTGGAAAAATATGTAATAAAGAAAGTTAGACAGAGAGAATATATGTAAATGTCCCGAACAATAAAAAAAATGTTGACTAATTAAGAGGGTTTTACATATAAAAAAGGAGATAAAAATAGTCGAGGTTTGAACCCTACTGCTTAATGGAAGGAAAATAAAGGTTAACCAAACCACTGTTTGTTAGCTTTTGATTTTTACTTACACTAATTTTTTTATAGGTGATCCATGTTCCAAAAAGTATGATCTAGATAAAATTTTGGTGGTATACGTAAAGCATAAATTTTATTATGGGATCCGTTGATTCTGACTGGACCTTATCAAGTTCACCCTTGTAAATTGTAACCGAATATAACCTAGTATGGAAAACAGTTTTATAATTAGTAATAGCTTTTGAACCCGTGTATTACACGTGATTTGTCAAATAATAAAAATAAATAATATCCATTATTTGAAAAAAATGACAAAATTAAAGGTAAAAAGAAAATAAAATATATTATGAATAATAAGAAGTCTAAAATATTAAATTTACAAACTCAAAAAAAAATCTCTTTATATGCAACATTTGACAAAATTGTTTTGACTCATTACCCATGGATAGCTACGATAAATGAGATGAAAGATTAGAAAATTAAAAGTAAAATTATAACCTGTTTGTCAAAATTGTTTTGACCCATGACCATGAAGGATAAATAAGATGAGAAATTACAGAATTATAAAGGAAAGTATAACTTTTTTGTCAAAATTATTTTGACCTATGACCCATGAATAGTTAAAATGAATGAGATGAGATTAAATAATTAGAAATAAAATTATAGCCCCTTTGTCAAAATGGTTTGCCCATAACCCATGGATATATAGGATGAATGAGAGAGCGATTAGACCAAGAATGAATGTGAGATTGCCACATCATCATCATAATTTTCTTTTATTAGTATAGTTAGAAGTTAGATTAGATTAGATGTATGTTATTTTATATTTATAATTAGTGTCGGTAAAACTCGGGCGATGTTAAAACCCTAGCATTTTCGGTCCCAAAGCGTAGAGGCAGTAAGCTGACGTGAAATTGGTCGTTTTCGGTTATGTGTGTTATTGTACCAGAACTAAAATAAAAAATAAAACAAAAAAAACTATAAAAATTGAGGTGTACCAAAGAGGTGGCATAAGTCGGTAAAACTCGAGTGTTGATAAAACCCGACCATTGTTGATCCCGGGTGTTGAGGCGGTGAATCTACGAAAATTCGGTTGGTTTTTGTTACATTCGTTATGGTGCCGGAACCAAAAAACCGACATTCAATCGGTTAAGTTTTCGCGTTCATTGTGGTACTGGAACTAAATCAAAACATAGTGAGTCTATGCGAATTTAATCAATTTCCGTCACATTTGTTAAGATATCATAACTAAAAAAACAAAAGAAAACAAAAAGAAAAAGGTTTTCGTTGCATTTGTTACGGATTGTAATTGAAAAAATGCATTGACCAATAATGTGCCGCAAATGCCTCAATAGAGGCTTTACGGCACCAAAACTCTTAATTGTATACACTATTATTATATAATAACTTGTATGAGTTTTATGTAATTTTAATTAATTTAAAAATGGTTTTGAGATAAAGAAAGATTCATTTGGTTCGTTTAGAGATGTCTAGAGATGAACCATAAAAAACTTGTGATGTGACACTTATTTAGTTTTGAGTAATTTTAATTATTAATTAAATAGTGGTTTTGAGATAAAAGAAAGATTCATTCGGCTCGTTTAGAGATGTTTAGAGATGAACCATGAAAGACTTGCGACGTGACAGTTGTCTGATGAGATAGAGTTCAAGGATGGAGGAGATGAGTTTTGAAGCTTATAATTTTTTTTTTTAATTTTTAAATCACGGGGGTTCAATAATTAGATATAACAAGGGAAATATAAGTAATATTCATTATTTCGCTTTCATTATTATCAGATACATAAAGTAGCTACTATCTGCGACCATGACCATCGTGATTAGGACCTGTGGGAACTTGTCGCTTTGGAACGATGAGAGTTCCAAGAAGATGTGGAGAAATTGAGAAGGTGATGTAGGAACTTTACGTTCAGGGTCAATGAGCGTTCTAGGAAGATGTGTAGGAATTTGAGAAGGTCCTGTAGGAACTTTTCGTTCAGGAACGATGAGAGTTCCAGGAATGTGTGGAGCTTGTCGTTGACGAACGTCTTCAAACATCACCTTCTCATGTAACACTTTAATGCCAACTCGTGAAACCCGTATTTTTCAAGCATTTGGCATGCATCTTTTCTAGTTTTTATATTGAGAGACGAGTCGTTTGACGAAGGTCTGCCTTCCAATTGTGATACACATGTCGATAAAGCTAGCAACAAACAAAGAATGAAATTGAAATAATTAGCCATGACATTGATAAATCAGGTTGTCTTTCCTATGCTTATATAGCGATAAAATGTAAAAGTGATATTATGATAATGATACATAAAGATATTGTTAGTTAAACTTATTAATGAACTGAATATTATCGTTTAATGGTGTATTTATTATATAATACTATTGAGTCAACATTTAATGTGTTTATTGTATGTTGTAATGCGTTTTTTTTTACTGTTTTTAGTACTTTATTAATCCTCTTCATTTTTTATTTCTAATTGTTTTGCTAATAAGTTTCTGCAAATGGTAAATTTCTTTTTTTTTTCTATTTTTCTTCATCTTTATATTTTAAATGATATGCGTATAGTAACTTGCGTTCGTTAACTTTTTATATTATTATTACTAGATTTTGAACCCGTGTATTACACGGGATTCGTCAATGTGTAAATTAATACAACGCATTATTTAAAACAAATAATTTATTTAAAAAGTCTAAAGATAAACCAAAGAACATAATTATATTAAAAATTCGTTACAAACACTTCTTTGTATAAAACATTTGACATGGTATTGATAACTACAATTCGAGACCGCCGATCACTTTGCCTAAACAGATTTTGACTCGAACCGTTTTGACCAGAACCAAAAAGTTGCCAGTTTCAACCCAAACCCATTTTTACCGTAATCAAATTCATTTTTTTTAAGTTGGTCCGACTTGACCGAACTCATTTTCACACAAATCCGTTCTGAAGAAACACAGTATGAACCAAACTGGTTTTTGAGTTATACAATTTTTTTTATTGGCCCATGTTGACCTGAACATTTTCATTCGAACCAATTTGAACCTCTTTAATTCATGTCTCATTGACTACTTTGATTGAATGTACATCAGAAGCTCATCTCTATAATGCTACAAACATCCAAATCCATTTACTTAACGTAACATGCAAACCTTATGTCATAATATCTCATATAAAGTCATACAACCTGGTTAAACATGAAAAATCACAATTGTAACATGTCAGGTAAAGACTCTAATTCTCTATAATTGTTTCATGGGTCATAAACTTATCTCCAACCATCTCTAATGGTTTGTGCACAAAAAGTGATATATTTGATTCAAACATAACACATATTACCATTTCAAAATATATTATAAATTAAACATTTAAACCCACAAAACATGCATCAATTACTTATAATATCTTCATGTGGTATTAAAAGCTCAAAACAAAATTCATAAACCAATCATTGACAACTATAATAAACTCAAATCTCAATGTTTTACTCAAGATTGTAAGATTATAAATATTTTATTAATATTGTATTTATTCAATGAAATTTGAAGTACACACATATTTAAATATCTATTTAAACATAGGTCACTAATTATTATACGATAATGGTTGATAAATCATTATTTAACTAATCTAATACTTCGATGTTTGTTTTTATACTTATTATAGATATATTCAATATTTTATATGTTTTTTTTAAATCATTGCTAAACTTTTTAGATCTAATAGTAAAATTAGATGTAATGGGTTAGTAGAAGTTAGTGTGATTTAAATTACATTAAATACATATTTTTTTCATATGGGTTACAACAAATTGGTTATACCATATTAAACTCATGACCCATGATAGCATGGATTAAAGAGAATAAAGATTAGAAAATATGAGAGAATATGATTAAATGTGGTTATGACACATCATTCTCATTATTTTTGTTTATTAGTATTGGTAGATGGTAGATTGGTAGATAGGTCACTAATTATTATACGTAATGGTTGATAAATCATTATTTAACTAATTTAAATGTTTGATTTTGTACTTATTATAGATATATTCAATAGTTTATATGTTTTTTTTAAATCATGGCTAAACTTTTTTAATATAATAGTAAAATTAGATGTAATGGGTTAGTAGAAGTTAGTGTGATTTAAATTACATTAAATACATATTTTTTCATATGGGTTACAACAAATTGGTTATACCATATTAAATTCATGACCCATGGATAACATGAATTAAGGAGAATAAAGATTAGAAAATATGAGAGAATAAGATTGAATGTGGTTATGACACATCATTCTCATTATTTTTGTTTATTAGTATAGGTAGATAGGTAGATTTAGTTTTTTATTTTTGAAAGGTAAATTTCGTAAAACCACAAAAACGGCACTTGCTAGTCCTCAAAGCAAGGACCGCAAGGGAAACCAAGTTACATAAAACCAATAGGAAACGTACACCAATCATTACAATCTAAATGTTTATGTCTCGACCTATTTGTAATCCAAAAATAAAAAGTATATTTGATCTTGGTCATCACCTTGATAGCTTTGATAGTTTTCCTTTGATAGTATTTAGTTATATGACTGAAAATCAATATCTGTGTAATAACTAATAACCCTAAAAATACCCTTGAAATTTTTTTCCCAACAAACAATGACTCGGATAAAAATACATTGTTCCTTACCCGACAAGTTTCGTAGAATGAAACTGCAAAGTGTTAGTGGCTAGGCCTGATGACCACAACACAATAAGGCCCAATAAGATCAGCCCAAACTATTGAAAGCCATCAATTATTTTTAGGCCCATTTAATTTAGACTACAATGCAGGAATAGCCCATTAGTGAATGAAGGCTCATTAAGGTTTCAATGGCCCAATTGGTTTCATAGGCCTGGGTAGAGGTGTACAAAACCGGTTTTAAACCCAAACCGAACCGGTTTGGTCAACAGCTGGTCAAAACTGGTTTGACTCAAACCGGTTCGGTTTATGAACCGGTTTAGAAGCAAGATAGGCCGACCTGATCACGTTGGTTCGGTGCTTATAAACCGGTTTAGCCATTTTTCCTCAAATCGGTTCGGTTTTAAAACCGGTTTGGTAGATATTAAGAGGAACCGGTCTTGAAACCGACGGTTTGGGTCGGTTTGGGTGAAACTAGTTTTAAACCCAAACCGGTTCGGTTCGGTTTGCCTAAAACCGATCCCAAACAGGTTTTTTTTACACCTCTGGGCCTGAGTCGTAAGACTCAAGCCAACATAATGAACCAACCCAAAGTATTGAACCAAGCCCATGCTAGTTTGATTGATCTAGTGGCCCAATTTAGATGATAAGTCCAATTTGTCAGGAGGCCCAAATTAGATGTGTTACACATATAACATACCAAAAACCAATTATCTAAAGTAAAAAAAAATTATTTATATAAATACACTTACGGGAGACTTAGTGCTGTACCCCATGCTTCAGTTGTTTATGCGTTTGTTTTGTTCATATTTGGTTGCCAGGTGCCATAGCCTATTGCTACGTGTGTGCTCTACTTATCCCACCTTTTCACCTTTTACTCCCTACTCTCATCTTCATATTACTTTGGCTTTTCCATCGCTTTTCACCACCACCACCACCACCACCACCACCACCATGATGTTTCCTTTCCACTGTCTTCACTCATCGTCACTGCTGCCGAGTTCGGTTTTTGAACTCTTGGTGGTGTTGGCGGACGGTGGCACAGTGTTATGGCAGATTGTGGCCATGGTGGTGGCCGAAGGTCGCCATATATGATGGTCCTCGTATTTGCGTACCTGATAATGTATTCAATCAAATATTCAAACTTGTGATATCGATTTCAATCTTCAGAAATAATAAGCAGCCTGGATTAATCTCTGAATCGTGTGAAACTTTCAGATAAACCTATTTCGCCGGTTACACGCGATTGATTTATCGAATAAGACAGAGATTTCTCTTTATTGGAATTGGATTTGTAAGTTTTATGTGAATTCAATGAAGAACAGAACATGGTAACCGACGTTCTATTCTTTGCATAATCGATCTATTGAATATTCTATGTATGTCACACCCCGAAAACCTTAACTTAACACAGCGGAAGTCTTAACTTTAATTCGTCGGGTTATGACAGACGCCGATAGTCAACAATAATAACCATTTAATAATAAAAGCATCATCTTTTATTATAAGAAATATTTTACAACATCAGAGTTTATTACACGTGCTGATGCACGGTTTACAAAACATCACTTTTGTTCAAACACCCCACGCTCTCGTTTCCATGCCACCTCGAAACCTTCACTTTCCTGCAAAGCATAATTAAATAATATTTGGGTCAACACGAATGTTGGTGAGTTATTCCTGAGAAGAAAAACTTATTATATAAATATAAACAATTTATATATAAACAACACATGAATATAATGGTGTACGGCCATTATACTCCCAATTAAAGACCGATCAAACACGGTACAACACAATAACGAAACCCGCATTTTACCTTTAAGCACAAAAAGCGTTAGTTGTAGACTAGCTACGAATACAACGCGTGTATGACTACCAATTTGATAACTCGAAACGTACCATACTCGAAATATTCCCACTTTTAACCCAACGCGAATGAAAGTGGGGGGCGTCACCCCGATAGATCTACCAACATTCTGTGCCCTCACTCGGTTAACAGTTATTTAACCAAATTGATTCATCCCACAATAACGAAAATTTGTAGTATAATGCGTTTTCAAAACATATATATAAATACGAATATAGATATACAATATGCTTTTCGGAGGAAGAACTCACCTTTGATTTCAGTGTTCGAATAAACTCTCGTTCCTATATTACTACATGTTTGTTAATTTTAGGTTTGACTAAAATATATACAAACATATAACACATAAAGTTTACTATTTTATAATCTTATAAAAAAAATATAAACAAGTAATAATCAACTAATAATTGTTTTATTTAATAATTTAATTTAATTATTAAAATTTATAAAAATTATTACCTTTAGTTGCTGGAGTGTTTTGGAAAAGTTCAAGTTATTATTTTATTTAAAATTTTGACTCTATTATAATCGGTTTTGTCGGTTTTGCCGGTTTCGTCGGTTTTGAGCTTAAAAACGAACCGGTTGTCCTTTTTATAAAACTTTTAGTTTTAAATTATCTAAAACACTTTTTATATAGTTTTTAGTCAAGTTTTATTGATTTTTCAATAAAAATGTTTTGGTTTTTATTTTGTTGCTAATTTCTTAAAAATGCCCATTTTTAACGTTTTCGTGTCGGTTTTCGCGACACGAACCGTGTTGGTTTAAGTTTTTCTATTCTTGACTTTTCTTATACTTTAACTTATGTTAAATATAAGAATATTATGACTTTAGGAGTTGTTTTAATTCAGTTCCAAAAACTCATGTCGGTTTACCTTAAAAGTCGAACTTTCCGATCGTTAAAGTCACCGACAAGCTATTTAAGTCACAATGTCAAAACCAAACCATTTGGTACAGCAAATATACATATAATAACAAATAATATATCTTCATATACATGTTTGATCATCTAGCACCAAGTATGCACATAAAACAAATTTTTAACTACACATGCTCAAGCCTTAGCTTAAGTTTTTAACTACACGATAAACATGTCGTTTCTATAATCTCTATAAGGTGTTTATGTACCAAAATTTCCAGATCTTAATAACTCATATTAACATCTTATTTCATCCCATTATTATCTTTTAACCAACACATTCTTGATTTCTTTAACAACAAAGTTTCTATTACTAGTAAGTAGTAATTTTTAATAACCTTATTATTATACTAACAATCTTTACAATAGAGTTTACCAAAGTAATCCTAACCACAAGTCTTTAATCATCCACACAAAATTATGTTCACTTATCAAATCATTTTGCAAAACATCTTGTACAATTTACAAAGTTTTCTTTATTAGTAAGTTTAACACCAACTCTTGTTTATCTAAGTTATTATGTTTCATGCATCCTAGTACTTCTAGTAGATTTCATTTCTTTCCATATGTCCCATTCAATCACTTAGTTTGTCATTTTCAATCCATATAAAATCAATACAAGTCAAGTATGAGCTTTATGATCAAAAGTCAAATTTTGTATTACTTGCATGTGTAAGTGACTTTCCAACAAAGTCAAATCTCTACACTTTTGTCAACCCTTTTCCAAGATTCTTTCAAAACCATTATTATTATTACTTACAACTTTTTCAAGTAATCAAGTATGTGGGTTTTAAAAATTATCATTCTTCTTTAACCATTTAACCATTACAACTTCAATCCAATACCAAAATCAAAACCCATGGTTCTAATGGGTGTTTTTACCCATAATCCATTTCCAATCTTTTGACCATTTACACATTTACTTCCAATATTAAAACAATACCTAAACCCATTTGTTAAACAAACTCAAGTAACATCCATATGGACAATCTATACAAGCTAAAATGCAATCATAACAAGTCCTATAATCAACAAAACCCATCTTACACATCCCTATGTAAACTCACGGCCACATACATACATGCATTTATCCATATCATACTTGCATGTATACTACCAAACATACTAAAATCAAGCCTTAAACATCAAATAACAACCAATATACACAAATATTTGAAGTGGGTTACCTTGGGTTTCGGATTTGGTGCCTATGGAGGTGATAATGTGACCTTGGGTTGGCTATAATCCTTCCTTTGGCTTCCTACTTCTTGTATTTTGCTTAAACCTCCACCAAATACCTCCTAATCAATTGTTGTGTGTGTAAAAGTTTGAAAATGTGAGATGGTAGGGAGGTGATGGGGTGGCCGGTTATATGAAGGGAGGAATAGAGGAGTAGAGTGGTGAGTTGGATTCTAGGATAGGTGTTTTGGATGGCTTGTTGGGTTTACAAGTAACCTAAGTAATCATGAGATACATACATGTGAGCTTCTTATTGGTGGGTTTGGGAGGTGGGTTGGGTTGTGTGAGGGTGGCGGCCGAGAGAGATGGGAGAGGGAGAGGGAGAGGTAATTTGAATATTGACATGTGCTAAAAACTAGGTATTAACGTTTAACGTATCTCGTAATTTATCTAGCCAAACGACTTCCGTTTCTAATAATTTTTATCAGACTTTGAGCGAAATTAGATTACAGTCAATGTCTACCTAAAAACATAATTTTCTGATAAACTTAATGTCGGGCTCTTACGGTGTCCTCTACTGGCTTTCGGTTACTTATTTTCTAATTTTCGCGATTCGAACCTTCTAAAATTAAGTTTATACACCATCTCTAATATCCTAACATAAAATTAAATTTTTCGAGGTCATCTTGACACGTTTATGAATTTATTCGTTTTGAGATATTACCCGGTGTCAACTTACACAGTGTCAGCTACACGACAAAATTGAACTTTTTCGGGTTCCATACTTTAAAATTCAACTAAAATCAAAAACTTTGACTAAAAATATTATTCCTATTTATTTATTTTACTAATTAATACGAGATTATGGTTAATATAATTACCAGATTAGTCTAATTTTTGGCGGTTGTTACAATGTATATGGCCTCCATCATCTTAAATAAGATTGATGCCGTTGGGTTTTAACCCAAAACCCAACTAATTAGTAGCCCACTAAAAATAAATTAAGGCCCAAGTTATTATTTTAATAACAAAACCCAAATAACATCTAGAACTAAATCGAGCCCGCACTCCCGCATCACCCAACTCGTTTAATCTCTAATGTTATTTGCTCGATCGACAAGTTAATCCAATATACTAAAATACAAATTGATAACACTAAAATTACCAACAATTCTCCCCCATTTTAGTGATATCCATGACTAACTTAGCTATCCTCACCAAAACTCAAACGTATGCATAAATGAAATGTCGTGGCGATTGAATTTCAACTTAGTATATTACACGTTCCAAATATTTGAATATCGGGGGTGTCGCTACGGATTGAACCCTTGCTATTCATAGTGAATACTCGAAGATAATATACACATACGCTTATAAATCCAAATTCCACCCAACATAAGATTGTACTAGCCTATGTCTCAATCCTTCAAAGAATATATTAAAGATCAAGTCCAAAGCTTCTTGAAGCGGCTAAACTTCATATTCTTATAGGTACTTCATTAATCTTGCACCCACACTGCAATTTTTCAATGAACTATTAAAAAAGCTATACTTCAACCTCCTTTATCTCGCGGTCCCTTGGGATGATGCTACTAATGTGTTCCAATTTCTAGATGTTAAGCTTTCCACATTGATTTCAACATCTAATATCATATTAGATGGGAATTGGGTATCTTAACATAGAAAATTTTTTGTGGACTTTAAACCCATCCCTGTAGCTGATTTATTCACGAGATCTCTTCCTAACTCTTAATTAGATCATCAGCCAAATTATATTCAGATATCACACCATGCATGATGAATCATGCTATGTATAATATATATAACCGTCTAGACTTTCCATTATACAACTGACTATAACCCTTATTCAGCACTATCATACCTGATAGAATTTTTGTGATATCGGTTTGACCGCAATGAAATTTCATTATAAAAGTTTCTTAGTCATTCAACTACTTTTATTAGTTGTTGCAAATGCTAGAAATTTACATTCCATTATCAAGTGATACAAATTCATTCCCTAATTACCTAAGAAATGAAACCTCCCCTTAAGAGAGAATACACATCCTCTTAGTTATACAATGTAACATCTCATATTTTTTTCGTATTTGTATTCGTTTAAGTTTAAATTGATTCGGGAACGTAATTTGGATCTTCTGAACTATTTAAAACTTGCATTTATTGGTATTTAACTTGGTTTAACTTATTTTATAATTTCATAACTTTCAATTATGCCAAATAGCCCTTAGAAACCTTTAAAATCGTTTAAAACGGCTAAGAATCGCAATTTTGGGAACTACAGGGACTAGTTTTGCCAATTCTTTTCTATTTTCAATTAAATTAACGAAACTTAAACTCCAAGAAATGCTATAGCTGGTCCAATTTCGTTTTCTTGGTGTCCAGGCCAAATTTTGTTAGTTATTGTACTAGATTTTCTCATTAAATAGCTTATTTTGTTTCCTAATTTGTTTTTAGCATCCAAATCGCTTATTTTTAGCGTAAATCAGGTATATTAAGGTCCAAGAAAAGGATTATAACTAAAATAAAAGTCCATATTCTTAAATTACTGATAAATCATGAAATCTGTGATATATTACATCGATATTCTCATTAAAATCGTATTTTGTTACTTAAACGAGTAAATCTTCCAAATATAGTTTGTTTTTGTAATCTCTATATAAACACATCATAATTCTTTGCCACAAACCTATATCCTAACCCTATAGTTACCCCCTAGCCGTCACCTACCTCTGACCATCACCAAACCCTTCGGTTTTTGCTTATTTGTTGAAGATACAATGCTTGTCCGTTTGACTTTGAGTGCGTACGGACTTTTGACTCATCATTTCTTTTGATTCTATCACTTTTCGGGTAAGTTGTAAACATAGGAATCATTCATATACATTCCCTAGTTAATAACCTTCAATCAATTTCGATGGTTGAAGGGTGTTGAGTGGTCAAAACGTTTAAAACTCGTTAAAGGGTAAAATAGTCAACAAGTTTGACTATCCGTTTTCTCATACTTCTGGTCGGATTTAACGTTTGGTCCAGAAGACTTTAATTCTCGTAATGAAATTTTAAGGCTACTAACCAAAACCCGACTTCTGAATCGCTGTTCAGATTCTGGTCAGTACCAGCTTGCTTAAATCTTAAAACAAACATAACTTGAATTCTAAACGTCTGTTTGGATTCATTCTAGCAGAAAAAAGTTCCCTTTTACTTATATTATCATATCCTAAAATATCAGATTCTAAATTGGTTATATCGTTTGATGTGTAGTGGACCACTCGCTTATACCTATTTATATTCGTTTGTCCTTAATCTAAGGTGAGTTTATCATTCCCTTATTTTACAACTTTTCTAAACGTTTTTGGGACATATGCGTACGTATCCGTATTTCATACTATATATATATTCAAACAAATGCATGCGTGTTATTGTGAGTGATTAATCAAACATACGTGCTACTTGCTTACTTGTGTTACCATTCAATCAATCGCATATAGGGATTTACTATTCAATCAATCGCATAGCAGGTGTTCCTGCTGGTGACCAATGCCCGATTCGCTTGGCAACGGTCTACATACTTGTTTATGGTTTGATTATATTTATCGCACTTATCACGTTATGCTTATTTATATTGTTGTGTCAAACTAGTGATATTCTCACTCAACTTTATGTTGACAAAAACTCCATTTTCTACGCATATGCAGGTTGCTTGTATTGAAGATTGAAGTTTGGACACGTAGACAAGACCTTAGAATATAATCAAGTTAACTTTTATTTGAGCTTATATTCGTGTATTTTAAATTATTTGTTGTATTTGAGTAATGTGTGTATAATTTGAATAAAATAATTAATTAGATATTGCCACTTATACTCAATGATAGTATATTCGAGTTGTGAGCAATCAGATCACGTCCCGGCATTTCCGCCTTTGGTTGGGGTGTGACATACAACTTGCATCAGAATACCCTTCTAAAACTATAGGAAATCCTAAATAACACAAACCATAGTTCATGGTTTCTTTCAGGTACTTAAGCAGCCTGTTTACTGCTTGTCAGTGTTGAGCACTATTAATTATTAGCATGTATGTTCAAATTACCCACAACATAAACTATGTTTGTCATTGTGCTAATCATAGCATACATCAAGCATTCATAAGCCTAACACTTTAGATCTATGGTAATACTTACAAGAGAACAATTGAAGTGATAAATTTCTTCCACACTTTCTCAATATAATGAAACTGTGTTATGGTTCTATCACTGTTACTCCTTTAACTCCTTATACCAAGGATCATATATGCCTCCCCCATATCCTTCACTTCAAAATTAGAAAACAATAATTTCTTATTTAATTACCTAGTGAATGCATGCTATGAAAATCCAATAAGTCTAAATAAACGAGTTAATTCAAATGTATGGCATATCAAAACTGACATTAAATTCATTTTAGAAATTTCTTTTAATCTAAAATAATAATTCACATGACCTAACTTGGCATGTTACACAATATATAAACACATAATCTACCCTGCTTTAAAATGATGATGGCATATAAAGAAATTCAATAGCAAACGGGACATTAATATTAAGTTTAAAAACTTCATTACACAAATATACAAATTCAAAATATTTCATGTTGAGATAAGATAAATGTCACACCCTAAAATCGTTAATTTTGCAGCGGAAGACTTAATTATGCTAACTTGGGCGGTGATAGACGCTGTTCAGCCAATCATGTTTAAGTATAATGAATCACAAGTTGGACTTTATTAAATATCAGAGTTTTACACGTGTCAAACATGCACGGTTCTATTTTAAGTTACAAGTCCAGCTATCATTCATTCAAACGCACGACACCATTTTCCCGAATCCTTCACAAAGCATCCATTTTCTTCATTTACCTGAAAAATATGTTATAATAATTTTGTCAACACGAATGTTGGTGAGTTTCTCAATTAAAAACCGGGATGTAACAGTTCTCTACTTTACATCCATTTATTCATTATTCTTATTAATGATAAGTTTCCATCATTCACCCTTCTTTTCAATGGGAATTTATTTTCCAACTTTTTCCAAACATAGCAATATATTTCTTAAACAAAACGTGTTAGTTGTAAACGAGCAAAGAGTACAACACATGTATGACTATCATTATGATAAACCTGATGCATACCAAAATCAAAATATTCCCACCTTTTCAACTAGAGCGACTGGAAGAGTGGGGGGCGTCGCTCCGATAGATCTACCAATATTTTTAGGCCTTTTCTCTCTAGGTTAACGGTTTTTCCTTTCATGATGACTCATCCCATTTAACCCAATTTGTAAAATATATAGCACTTACTTTACATACTTTCCCCCCAAAAACATTTATAAATCATTAAAATGAGGGGATTTACGAGAAAACTCACCTTTGCCTCAGTTCAAATAACACTCAAATGTGATAATATGCCAATAAATGTCAAAATCTTATTAGCATTCATCCAAATAATAACCGGATTCCTATGTTCAATACAATTATATTAACACATAAACATAGATACAAATAGAATATTATCCTAACTTAATTTATTTATCCTCACGTTTCTTATTTATGATAATTCTAACAATTAAATTACAAACTTTTATTGTTTAAGAAAAATTGTATTTGAATCTAACGTTTCGAAATATCTTATAAATATATTGAAACAACATAGTTTCACATAATCGATGTAAAAGTAATATATGTTTTCGAAACTTAACTTGGACATTATTTAATAAAACGTATATATTTATTTTAAAATATAATATTCTTTTATTAACATATTCTCTGTCATAGAGACACGTGTTTGAATTCTGACAAATATATTATATACTACTATTTTTACAAAACATAATATAACCGTTATTATTATTTATAACGAAACGCGTTATATTAATATACTTAATAAAATTTTGTTTTCATATTTTATATAAAAGTTTACATTTTCTAAAAGTATATTTATTTATTTTTTTAATATTAATGGTGGTCACTATCCGGATAAGCCATTTCAGTCCAATTATCGTGCATATATACACACACACACGAAATCGTCCAAGTCTCGATTGTACAATTTTTAGCACGCGTGGTCGTGAATTTATATTGGTTATTCACTTTCATATTCTTGTTTTTAACGCTTTTGTAAATTAGCTATAGTTAAAATAATCATCTACCGCATTATAATATTTCAAATTATACTTAATAAAACTACTTAAACCAATCTATCGAAATCTAATTTTATCAAACTTTAAGAGAAAAACGTTATACCAAGACAAATCGAATCATGTGAAATATTAACATGAATTCGCTCTGTGGCCTATAAATTAACAATCTTAAGAGCTTAACAATACTTCTGACGTTTTCCGTGTATTAAATCTGAAAAAAAAGAAAGAAAAGAAAACTCTAATTTCCTCCGTGGAAAAGTTTCGTATTGGCGGTAAGCTAAATTTTCGTTGGGGAATCTAATAAAGTATCGGACCGGAGAGTTCAAAAGATAAAGCGAAACTGTAGTAGTAGGTAGATTAAAGTTCACCGGAACTCGAAAGATGCCAATTATTTGTAAGTGCGAGCATGGTAAAAGACATAAATATCCACACCAGTTAACAGTGGCACGAAATTTCGAGGACGAAATTCTTATTACATTGGGAGAATGTGACACTCCACTAAATCGGTCATATCCGTACAAATATGAAACTTGATCTATCAACGTTAATTCCCTTTAGATTAAGTTTTGATAAGGTTAATCGTAACGAGTCTAGCGCAAGCCTTCACGTGTACGATACATTGCACCTAGCCATAATTTTAGATATTACTTGAACTACTGGATTTATCTGATAGATACGGACGTTGGTGATAAACTATTTAAACGACTCAAAATAAGTTTAAACGAACTTATAAGGTTTGAATTCTATATTATACAATATATTTTATAATTATTTTTACAAAATATCCGAACACCAAGTACGAAACGCGTTGCGAGCATTACCATTTATTTTAAAATTCTACGTTGCATTATACTACCAGAATTAAAGCGGATGCACTAACGTTTACGTTATGTTGACGTCTAACCTCCATACAACATTACTTAACCACCTTGTTTATCTCTAATATATCCAATTTAGTCAAAACTAAACTAGTTAATTTAGACATCTAAATATCAAAAGAAAAAAAAGAAGAATTATAAGATATTCAAGATATCAAGAGTCAATCTTGATTTCTTGTATTGTTCTCCCAACCGACAAAAGCAATCCCAACCATTTCATTGTTCCAAAATTTCAAAGCCTATTGTTACACTCAATCATAAACCATCATCATTCATTATTGTTTGACATTTGAGCCATGCTTTCCATCCATATTATAAACAACCAGAAGGAACAAGCAATTTGTATACAAACTCAACACACTTTTAAAAAGTTACGATCCTCTTTCGTTCTCCTTGTTGCAACCGACAACCGAACCACCTTCCTCCTTCACCACCATCAAACCACCTTCCTCCTTCACCACCATAAACAACCCAACCACCACCGAGTCTTCTTCACATCCCCTAACTCTCTCTGTCTCTCCGCACGACCACCGCGACATCACCGCAACACACCAGCAGCCACATCCGTCACCACCGACTACCATCGTGTCACCCACTCCTACCCAAAACACCCCTTCCAACCTCCGCGGTCCAGCTCCGACAACACCCCGGAACTACCATCATCATCTGCCACCTTTCCTCACTCTACACTCTCTATCTCTTAAGGTAATACACACTCGCGGTTCATTCTCTCTCTCTAAAATCTCACACTCTCTCTTAGTTGATATGCAATCACACAAAAACATGCTGCTAATACATATTCATTATGTTTCAAGACCAACATGGTGCAGGCCGGAGATCTTTTTCGGGAAGTTAAACAAGCTTAACGTGGAAAAACAAGCTCAAGACCCTCAAATCTCTCTTTTATACCCCTATCCTAATACTAAGTAAGCTTTTCTTTTCTAAGTCTAGCCTTATGCTAATAAAACGTGTTCATGCTAAGCTTTCACCTACTTAACAACCTTCACACTTTAACATATTATATAAAACCATAAACAGTGCCATGAGTAGTGAGGAACTACTAAACATGATTTAAAGTGGGTCTATGGTTAAACAAAGTGTTAATATAATACGTATAGAGACATAAAACTGAAAAAGGTATAAAATTTTATGACTAGAACTTGGGTTTAAAAATGTTTATGGGTCTAGATATGGGAATTGTTAGAAAGATATAGGCATAGATATACTAAAATAATTATTGGTGGAAGATTTTGAAATGAATGAATTTTTAATCTAGTAACTCGGCTAGTTTGGAAATACATAAATATATCATTGATTTTGGTTAGAAAAACAAATGGACATTTGGAAAGTGTTATAAATTTTGGGTACAATAATATGGTTTTATAAATGCTTTAGAAGGCATATATGTTTTAAAGACAATGATCGAGTTTGATATAAAAATAAAAGTACTTTTGAAGTTAAACACATTTTATAATATTAATAAAAGAAAATCGTTTTTTTAGTTATTGTCTTAAGCATACGTTTTAAAGCTTAAATATAATTTTTAAGTGAAACCATAAAATTTTTGTGTTTAAAACAAAAAATATTAAATATTATATAAACGACAAAGTAACGGAAATAAACATCGAGATATGACTCAGGAGGAAAAAATATAGCAATTAAACAACAAAATAATAATGTATATTTTGGAAAATATATATGATTTAAACGCAAAAATAATAGGTTTTACAAATTAAATTGTCCAAACGATACGTAAAGTCGGTTGGCAAAAGTAAAACTGAAACACAATAAAATTATATTTTATTAAAATATCAGTCGTAACTTAAAAGTATTTTCTTCTAGAAAATAAATAAATAATTATAATATACTCGATTGAGCAAAACCATTAGACAAAACGACAATTAAATTAAAAGCTGGTACGAATGAATGAAAAACTAATATAGTAAATTATGTTCTTAATATTTATATAGTTATATAAATATTTATATTTAAAAAAAAATGTAAAAACTTATCGCCAACGGGTCGTCTAAAACTAAATGAAACGCTTGGTTGGGGAAAGCAACTGGCACATATATAATGAACGAAACGCTCGGTTGGGGAAAGCAACCATAACATATATAATGAACGAAACGTTTGGTTGGGGAAAGCAACCGAACAATTATAATAAAAGAAACGGCTAGTTGGGTGAAAGCGAGTAGCATAAACCGACTTGCGAGTCGATAACTAAAACTAACCGACCGCATGCGATTAGGACGCGAAGAGACTACGGGAATCAGGCTTAAACGAATTAGCTAGCCAACCGAATCTGAGCTCACGAGGTGAGTTTCACAACCCCTTTTTATTGTTTTTGTTGTTTTCTAATCAGGGAGAGAAACATACGCAACTGCTTTTATATACGATAATAGAAACAAAATAACCGATCCTTATACGAACTTGAGTTGAACTATGTAGTGCTATAAGTCCCTTGCTTACGTTATATAACCATTAGCTAATGAAGTTAGCCACAGGAATATACGAATGGTACTATTGGCGGTGACATTCCCCCTATTTTTGGTTAGTCGCTCTAACCTCCGATATTACATCGAACCAGGGTGTGTATATTCCATCTGCGAGATTTGAATAGGGCAAAAGAATATAAGTCGTGGTTTGGTTATAGGCTTATGGGTCGTATATTAATTCGTATTTCTTGCAAACTTACGGAGGATTAACGTATTTGTTTCGACTGTTATCGTATATGTTTATACATTTATAAAAACAAGGTTTATATCGGAGTGATTTATTTATTAATTATTAAACCTGTGAACTCACCAACCTAATGTTGACTTTTAAAATGTATGTTTCTTTCAGGGAATTAACTGAAGAATAGGTATCATCAACTTGGGGACCACATACATCATTAGGATACCGCTTTTGAAAATGATTTTCGTTGTATTAACAAAAGTGTTGTGTAGGATATGTTTTGAGAAAAACCCTATCCTTGGGTATAATATCTTTTGAAACAAACCTGGTTTGTAAAACCACTTTAAAAACCTATGGTATCCTAATATAATTATGTTTGTGATAATTATATGCTTACGGTATACATGACGTCACGCACCCGTGCTTCCGTCTTGGCGGGGTGTGACACCTAGAAACCCAAATTAAACTTCTCAAATCCTCATCTCCATCGTTCAAAATTATTATCTATGGGTTATGAGCCCTCTGTAAAAAAATCAAGATGATCGGACCATTAAATCTTCGTTTATGGAACGATCTTTACAAACATGCAAAACTTTTACAATCTGTCTAGATTTTAGAACGCATTTTTAACAAACTTAAGCTCAAAATTAGGACGATTGGAGCTTACCATCGCGTTCGGGACGTTGAAAAATGGTTCTGGGTAGATTAGGGGCTTCGGCCGCCACCGGACCACTTCGCCAGACCATCACCGCGCACCACCACCGGACCGCCGCCGGCCTCCGGCCACCTTACCGGAATTCCCTAACCTCTCTCTACCCTCTATCTCTCTCTAAAATGCAGATGTAAGACAAAAATGAATGAAAAGTGAGGGTGGCTCACTTATATAGGTGCGGTTTTAAACGAGTTTTTCGATCGCGTTTCGGTCTCTCGCTCAACGATCCCGCTACTTCAAGTGGCGTTGTATTTTCCAAATACATTTCGTCAAAATATTTATTCCGTTCCCAACTTAATTTTTTCTCGTTAACTTATTATTTCCGCTAATAAGTTATTATCGATCGTTTCCCGGTGTCGGTGTCGGTTCCGTGTTACTCCAAACTAAATAAAACTAGTTTTGTTGTTTTTCCTAAAAACAACCCATCCAAACTTATGGTGTCTATTCGATATATCTTATCCAAATAACAATTTTCGAATATAATAATAGTATATATTTTACTATCTCCTTAATACGTGTGATATTTCGACCGTTGTTGAAAAACTAATTTGCATTTTCCCGCTTCGTTATAACTTGGAATTGAGTCACGTTTTCTCCGAAGTTCTTGCTTTTCAATCCTCTACATTATTTAAATGGATTCAAACATGGACATTTATCGAATGTCGGGTTGAATATTTACATGCTTAACCGAAAACGTTCGTGTCATCTTAACTTAACACCAAAATTTCTTTATTTCGCCTGACTCCTTACGCGGTTTAAAAATATATATATTCCCTTCATTCTTAGCATAAGATAATATATTTACTTAAGAGTCTTAATTCTCGCTTAACCCAGTCTAAACATGTCTTAATCTAGTTTATGGAATATAATTATACTTTTTATTTTGCCGGGTATCACAATAAACTTATCCAACTCATTGACCTGTTTAAAACTATACGTAGTTTAAACAAAATCCAAAACATGAGACTCTTTCAAATCCTTAGAACATACAACACATAATCCAAAACAAATGTTTTACAGGAGTAAATACAAGTCTAACTTTTACATTTCCCATCTTAAATACAAGTACAGTTCCATCTTCAACTGGTTCAAATTCTTCAAACCAGTCTAGATCCTTGCATACTTGACTTGTATCACCCGAGTCTTCACACCATGCAAGCATGTCATCCTGTATATAAAAGGATTAGAAATAAATGATACAAAATTCTTAACCGAAATATATTTAGAAACCATTGAACTTTTTAAGTCCAATAACAAATCCGAAATTAGGCTTTTCGTTTAATTCATACCCCAAAGGGTTTTCCCAAATTGTATACTTCTACTGGTTGATTATTATCCAGGCCGTGGCCCATCAACCCCATACGTGTACCATCTAGACAAATATTTTAATAACATTCAGTTCAAAAAGTACCAAAATTATTGGCCAAAATTCAATATCAATCCCAAAGCATGCAATATGCGATGAACCATATATTCAAGAATCTTCTTTACAATACTGAACCATATATTCAAGAACCATCAAGAACCATAATTAATATTTTTTACTATACTGAACCATATATTCAAGAATCTCACATTTATATAAACATATTAGTGATATACACATTATATATCTTCTTTCATGTGTAATCAGGATAACTTCGTGTCCAATCACAAAAACAAAAGGCAATTTCTTTTTCTATGAACAAAAAACAATTGAAATGAATATAATGCCACATCAATTGTTGCCCCTTATTTTGTCTGATATGGCAACACAAGATAATCGGATACATGAGTATACTCATGAATATAATTGTATTTGCCTTTCAAATTCATAAGATATATATGATCCACATAATACGTATCCAAACTAAACCCAAGGGATCCGCATACTAATCCAAAATCACACATTTAATATTAAATATCTAAATAATAAGAAATAATAAAGCTTATTTCTTAATATCATCTGATTCAAAACTAATTTCCCACAACCCTCACGGGTTTATATAATGCATATTAGGGTTTCACATTATTTAATAATCAAGCCCACAAACCCATTATATGTTATTAAAATCTAGAATTAAATTCACCATATTCAAAATTAAACCTACTATTATTCAATCCAGTTTCATCAAAATTAATTCAACCTGATATTTTGAAACTGTGAAGTCAAAATTTATTTTTGTTGTAACTTGTAAGCACACTTTTCTATAGCAATATCGCCAATAAATTAAAGCATATGTGAACCTTTACACAATTAAATGCACAACCCCTACATAAATTACATGCCAAATGTATAACCAATTTCAATTTGATATTCACGAGCCAAAATATAAACCCCTCGTCCAATTAACCCCATGATAACATCTATATATTTACACATGCATTCTATTATCACAAAGTTGATATGTATTCCTTATCGCAGAATCAAGTAATTCCATGTTGAAACCAATCAAAGTAACCAATAGAAAATGTATCATATACTCAAATTCAAGAAAGTGTTCCCAATTTCAATGTTAATCATGACATCAACGCGGTAGCATTATCCGGTCTCCATAATCAATTAAACAATTTAATCTATGTAACTAACACTTAGAGTATTTGTGAATAAGGCTTTCCATTAAAATTCACGAAAACCACATATATAAATCTTGATGATTATGTGAATCAATAACTTGTCAAAACTGGAACTTAACAACCAATTAATCACCAATTTACGATTTAGGGTTTTCATATATAAAATATAATTATACCACAGGCCATGAATCAACCCTATGTACGAACTAGAAATAGATTCTTGTAATTAACAGCCACTTAATCAAACTAAACCCGAATAGGTTTATCTTTGTTGTTTAATTTGCGTACCTGATGATGTATTCAATAAAATATTCAAACTTGTGATCTTGATTTCAATCTTCATAAATAATAAGCAGCATGGATTAATCTCTAAATCATGTGAAAACTTTCAGATAAACCTATTTTGCCGGTTACACGCGATTGATTTATCGGATAAGACAGAGATTTTTCTTTATTGGAATTAGATTTGTAAGTTTTATGCCAATTCAATGAAGAACAGAACATGGTAACCGATGTTCTGTTCTTTGCACAGTCGATCTACTGAAATATTCTATGTATATGGCCTCCATCATCTTAAATAAGATTGATGCCATTGGGTTTAACCCAAAACCCAACTAATTAGTAGCCCCTAATAATAAATTAAGGCCCAAGTTATTATTTTAATAACAAAACCCAAATTACATCTAGAACTTAATCGAGCCCGCACTCCCGCATCACCCAACTCGTTTAATCTCTAATGTTATTTGCTCGATCGACAAGTTAATCCAATATACTAAAATACATATTGATAACACTAAAATTACCAACAATCCTCTCCCATTTTAGTAATATCCATGACTAACTTAGCTATCCTCACCGAAACTCAAACGTATGCACAAATGAAATGTCGTGGCGATTGAATTTCATCTTAGTATATTAGACGATCCAAATATTCGAATATCGGGGTGTCGTTACGGATTGAACCCTTGCTATTCATAGTGAATACTCGAAGATAATATACACATACGTTTATAAATCCAAATTCCACCTGACATAATATTTTACTAGCCTGTGTCTCAATCCTTCAAAGAATATATCAAATCTTAAGTCCAAAGCTAAGCGGCTAAACTTCATATTCTTATAGGTACTTCATTAATCTTGCACCCACACTGCAATTTTTCAATGAACTATTAAAAAAGCTATACTTCAACCTCCTTTATCTCGCGGTCCGCACACATACCTTGGGATGATGCTACTAATGTGTTCCAATTTCTAGATGTTAAGCTTTCCACATTGAATTCAGCATCTAATATCATATTAGATGGGAATTGGGTATCTTAACATAAGAAATTTTATGTGGACTTTAAGCCCATCCCTGTAGCTGATTTATTCACGAAATCTCTTCTTAACTCTTTAGTTAGAAAATTAGCCAAATTATACTTAGATATCACACCATGCATGATGAATCATGCTATGTATAATATATATAACCGTCTAGACTTTCCATTATACACCTGACTATAACCCTTATTCAGCACTATCACACCTGATAGAATTTTTGTGATATCGGTTTGACCGCAATGAAATTTCATTATAATAGTTTCTTAGTTATTCAACCACTTTTATCAGTTGTTGCAAATGCTAGAAATTCACATTCCATTATCAAGTGATGCAAATTCATTCCCTAATTACCTAAGAAATGAAACCTCCCCTTAAGAGAGAATCTAAAAGAGAATACACATCCTCTTAGTTATACAACTTGCATCAGAATACCTTTCTAAAACTAAAGGAAATCCTAAATAAACACAAACCATTGTTCATGATTTCTTTCAGGTACTTAAGCAGCATGCTTACTGTTTGTCAGTGTTGAGCACTATTAATTATTAGCATGTATGTTCAACTTACCCACAACATAAACTATGTTAGTCATTGGGCTAATCATAGCATACATCAAGCATTCATAAGCCTAACACTTTGGATCTATGGTAGTACATACAAGAGAACAATTGAAATGACAAATTTCTTAACACTTTCCCAATATAATGAGACTGTATTATGGTTCTGTCATTGCTTCTCCGTTTAATCCTTATACCAAGGATCACGTATGCCTCCCCCGTATCCTTCACTTCCAAATTAGAAAAAAATAATTTGTTATTTAATTACCTAGTGAAGGCATGCTATGAAAATTCGATAAGTCTAAATGAACAAGTTAATTCAAATGTATGGCATATCAAAACTGTGACAACCCTCATTTAAAAAACGAAGTGAAATATTGAAATTAAGCCAAGTGAATTAGATAATGTATTTAAAAACATAATCCTAACAAGTAATAATAACAATTCTCGTTAACATTATAATAGTTCATCAAAAACTGTCACACCCCGACTAGCACAATGCGGAAGCGTAAAACGGGAATGTAACAGACACCTCTGATATCAACACATTGTTTATAAAGAAACATTATAAACTAATTTACAATGTATTACATTTCTTCGTTCTATCTTTGTTTTACAGTCTAGGTGATACAAACAAAACTAGTTCGTTAACTGTACGTCCTTATTACTAACATCATTGCCTCTATTCACATAGCATCAACCGCACACCTTGGGCAAATAACAGATAACCAAATCATTCCAATTTAGGTACACCTGAAAAGCAGTTTAAAACGGGTCACCTACTAGAGTTGGTGAGTTTCACGAGTTTCAAGAAATCAGTAATGAGTATTCACAAGTCAGCACTTATAATCATGAAATAAGTATGTATGTATGTAAATGATGTAATTATGCTAAGCTACAGTGAAGCCTTGACTGTATGTGCTGCGTGCATCCATTTCCCACGCTCCATCAACCACTGTGGCCCCTTTCCGCCCACAACATGCCCCGGTAGCTATGTCTAACACTACATAGCCTATTTGTATAAATACGGTCATGTGCAAATGGCGCTATGTGACACGGCAACCAGGCCGATTCCGTTTGGGTTTGTCAAACCAATAGTACTATTCACAAGCCACCGGCTCGAAATTAATCACTGTGATCGTGGGGACTTTCGTGTGTTAGCACTTAGATAATTCACATCAGTACATGTTTCAGGTATGTATATGTAATCAAACATGCTTTTCACCCCAAAAGTTCGTAAAACAGTATAAAAGTGGGGTTATGAAACTCACGGTTTAGTAGATATTCAGTACTGTATCAGCTCGTGGTTTGTTCGGTCCGCTATCAGTAGTTCCTATAATCAATATTATAATAATATTAATATTTTAATATTATTATAATCTCAACACTAATCTGGGCTGTATAACTAATCTAGGTGTAGCTGGAACGTCCAGAAAGTGGCAATAGGCTTAGGTTGTGATGTTGTTCAATGTCTAATACTTAGAACTGAACTTGGCTCAGATTCCCGTTTTCCCAACTGGGCCAAGTTGTTCTTTTACGCGTTCAGAAAACAGTTATGGAAAAATAAGCTTGGGTAAATTTATTGGTTAATAACATGATTAAGTTATAAAGAAAGATCACATACTAGGGTCCCGGATTAGCCACGGGGCCCGTTTCCGTTTATTCAGTTTGATTTGAGAAGAAACGCGCACAATCCACCCGGATTGTCCAGGTTTCTCATAGAAAAGTTCATTTTCACTTAATTAGTCCAAACATACGATTTTTGATCACTCTTGGTGTTTTGATTTTCCCGCAGGTTCACTAGTCGCGAACTTGCCGGTTGTTATAAAAACTGAATTTGTTTAATATTCAGATTAGCATAATTAATTAACCGCTAATCATTAAATTATGAAAATTTAACCACTTATCAATTAAAATATGTAGATTTTTATAAAAATACTTCTAGAATTTATTTACTGATTTATTAATTTATAAAAATTCATTTTATCAGCTATATTCGCCTGAAAATCGTCCGTTAACCCCAAACAATTTTCAAAAATTCCACAAAAATTCCTGAATAATCAAATAATGTCCCAAAATAACCTGTATCAATTCCAGAATGTAAAAAGCTCGTGCAATATTCTTTTCGGCCTAAATTCAGCTGTAAAAATTCACACGAACGCAAATAAACAAAACACCTTTAAACTTATCCAAATGATCCCAAAATTCATATGTGATCAAAATACATCAAATCTGAGTTCCCAGAAAAATTTCATAATTTTTGAAGTATTTTAGCTATTTTTCCCAAATAAACATCCCAATTCGGTAATAAATTCTCCAAATATTCTCGGATGGTCGAAAAATTACCAAATTTGAACAGGAACTCATTGACATGGTCCCTGATGTCCTTACAAAATTTGAAGTCCTAACAATATGCACATCACAACCTTAACCTAAATAGCCAGTAAGCGAGTGTTTCGGCATTACCTTAGCGGGTTTGGCTCGTTTCCGACTTTTTAATCAAGTTTTCAGGTTCTTGTGCTTCTAAGAAAGCTAGAACAAGTCCTATATCACAAAAAAGCAATATTTCATCAACATAACAGCCCTTAACTCAGGGTTTCGGCTAGTGCACCAAAACGAACTTTTGAACCGTAAAAACGTTGTTTCAACCCTTTAATCTGTGTTTATGGCCAAAAAAACTATCAAAATAGGTTCCTTACCATGTGTATGATCAAAACATGTTTATGGACCATTTTTAGGATTTTTACACGGTTAGGAATGATTTTTAGTAACCAAGACATGTTTTTATGGTATTAAACAAGTTTAAACAAGCACAAAAGCTACTTATTTAAGCCCCTTACCTTAGGGTTTGAAGGTTTTCTGGCTGGAACAGAGCTTATGTCCAGAGTTTTCAAGAAATAATGTTGAAAATATCTTGGATCTAGTTTAAATGTGAAAGAATAAAAAGGGGGGGTGGCTGCTGGCCGATCGGAAGTCCATGGGCCCATTTTGGCCCAAGTTTCTGATTTCTCAAGCCCAAATACGAAAAGCCCGGTCCAAATTTAGTTCGGGTTCGGTTTTTGGCGCGAAAAACTTATCGGGTGCGTTAAACGGCGCGAAAACGAGTGTTTTTCGGCTAGTTTTGTGTAAAATTATAAAAGCATACTATATGTTTGTAAAAATCAAAAATATTTTCGCGGATCGCTTAAAACATTTCAAATAAGTGTTTGGTAAGTCTTTTTCGGCTTAACGGATGATACAATGTTTGGTTTGTAACTATCTTTTGCGTTTAAATCTATAGCGGGTAGTTAAACAAGCATATTTTCGTTTAACTTGTTTGCTATCAAACTAAGGCCATATTTCTAATGTTTTAGCTTGTATAGATCGTATATCACTTATAGATGCCCCCCCGAGATATCTGGGTCATAACCCGACCCGTTCGGTTAATCGTTCGTTTGTTATGCAAAAGACGTTTATTTGCTTAATCGGTAAATACATACTGAGGTGTACCTTGTTTTCGCTCAAATGTCACAAAAACATTATTTTATATTGTTATTAGAAGTTAATATTTAAACTTAACTAAACATATATACTCCCAAAAATACCAATCAAAGGTCGGATTCCAACCCCCTTAACCCTTTGATTTCCACTTCCACATCTAAGAAGATATATTTTAACTTCAAATTTTGAATGAACACAATTGTAGTGCTTCAAACAACTTGTGTAACAAACTCTTCATCCTCATGATAATAACAACTATCCACCCTTATCTCCCTTTCATTCCATCGAAAACCACAACCCACCTTTTCTTTTCACAACCTATATACACTCTAAAACAAAAACTTTATCAATCATTCAAGTCTTCAAGCTTCCAAGATCGTTCTAGGGATCCAATTCGTGAGGGCAACCAAGAAACATCGTCCTCACCGAATACCAAACCGTCCTCGCATTCTCGTAGGACATCCCTCTCAACTTACTTGTAACCTTTGTGTGGAATAGCTATCAACGCTATCAGGTGAGTTCATATCCCCTTTTCATGCTTTTAAACGTTTTATACTTTGGGGTGGAAACATGCAACTTATTTATTCTATATTTTATAAATGCTATTTGATTAAAGCTTTATTTCATTATATTCGTTATGTGTAATCATTACAAGTGTATACTTAATCGCATGTACAACCATTAACTTGTTACGCCCGTGGTAGTATGATGATAGATCTATTGGCCCGACCCGCCCACTCAGGCCTCGGGTAGAGGCCTGTGTGTTCACAATCCGACGATCGTTAAACATTAAACATAATAGTCTAATCGTGGATTAGACGACTCGCTAAACGTGTCAGAGGTTTGGTTATAATCACAAAAGTATACAAGTAACTTAACACATATAGAATGTTTTCAACTTAAAACTTATTTTATTAAAACCTATGTTCTCACCAACTATTTTTAGTTGACACTCTAGCATGTTTTTCAGGTATTGGAAATGAGTTTGTTGAAGATTACTTTGTGCAACACATAGGACTTTGGACCTAGTCTAAATAATGAATAAAGCAGTGTTTATTTCCTATCATGTTTTATTTGAAGAATATGTGCTTATTACTTTTCAAATTTATTAATGAATAATGAAACTTTAGTCAATCATGAGCTATGAGCAATCACCGTCTTGTCCCGACGTATTCCGCCATTGATTGGGGTGTAACAGATTGGTATCAGAGCCATGGTTACAGGGAATTAGGTTATTAGAAACGATGACCTAGTCTATAGCCATCCCCACTTATGTGTTCGTTTTTGGCATAATTCTAGACGTGTTCATTATTGCATGATGTTATATGAATACTTTTGCAAGATTATGAATGTGCTTATTTTTGCATGATGCTAGAGATGTTCATTATTGCATTATATTAAATAAATTAATTTTTGCATGATGAATATGTGGTTACTGTGTGCTACTCGTTGCCCTACATGATTCTATGATGCCTATTACTTTATATATGATAATAATATCTATCTGAAGTATTATATATGTACCCTATTCTTGGCTAACTTCGTATACTTCTTTACGCCTATTCTCATGCCTTCTTCATCATTTTCACGTTAAACAAGTTTCCATAATTATCCCTAATCTAGTAGCACAATCAAAACAATATTAAAGCACGATAGTCAACGTCCACAAAGGAATCAAAGAGATCTTGTCAACAAAAACAAAATCCCATATGAGTCATATGACCCAACTCTACTCCCAGCACTTAGCAAACTTACACATACCATCTTATTCAAATGAAGATCCCCTGCAATTTCTAGAATGCCTCCATGAAGAAACATTTCGCTACCAAATATTTGAAAACCTCTCATTCATCTTGCATACACTGTATTTAGCATGAGCACGCCCTTCCTTCACCAAAAACTTTGGGTAGAATGCATATCCGACCTCAAATGGATGCTCTAAAAATCAAGATACCCGTTCCATCAAATATTTCATCAATAGATAATATTCGCAAGCGATCAACAAATAACTATTCACATTAACAAAAGATTACCCAAAATTTAACTTTTGTATTGCAAAACATTTTTTTTTGTGTGACAATTGATTTTCTTAGTTAAACTGAGGTTCAAAATTTATATTTTTTTTGACATCATTAAGGACTTTTTTTTATCAAAACATCAGGAAGCCATCCTCAGCACCTTATAACCAACACCGTGCATACATTCTTCTAGCCCACCAAATTATCCAAACCAATTTAAGTCACACTATTCATCTTCAGTAATTAAATTACCCTTGTACCACTGACTCATTTTGGAATGAAACCCACTAACCTATGAGAGGCTTAAACAATTCAAATTCTTCTGCCCACTTTTTGTCTCTTGGAGACTCGTTTTAAAACATTACACCTTATAACTCTGAACTCGGAAAATTTGAAAAACCTATCACACTCCCTGCCGGATTTAAGCAACATGATAATCTAAACTTGATTGTCTATAAACTCGAGATACACACACACACACACATTTCTTTAAACATGACTGACTACCTATGCAATTTGATTAACAATACGAGATTGCTTATGAACTTGACTTTTCATGCACAAAAAAAAACTTGAAATTTGCGATCCATAACTTGATTGTCTATATCATCTTGTAAACTTGACCATCTTTGAACTTGAGTTTGAAACTTGATGCTCCAAGAACACCATTAACCATAAAGCTTGATCATTTACGCGCATCACCACTTATGAAACCGATTACCTATGTAACCCGATTCTATGAGCTTGGTTCCCTTAACTTAACTATTCATATTCATTTAGATGCTAGCCTATAACCTTGGCTAATTGTGAAACCCACCTTCTTTAAATTTTAGAACTCTTAAAAAAAAGGAAAATAAAAAGAAAAAAACTCTATGCCGAATTCTCAAAAGGTGAATTTTGGTTAAGTTCACTTTTTAGGCAATGTCATCAACGATAAGGGCATTCATGTGGATTTCGCCAAAATTGAAGCCGTCAAAAACTTAGACACCCTATGAAATTTATTCATTCCTTGGTCTAGTTGGTTATTATCGTTTCATTTTCGAGTTCATAAAGATCGCTTTACCCCTCACTTCGCTAACTCAAACAGGCAAGCGCTTCGCTTGGCAATAGAAACAACAAGATGCCTTTCAACCCTGGAACAAAATAAACAAATAAATATAATATTATAAAATAAAATCATGGCGCTCCAATCTCAACCCTTTTGATGGAAAAAAATGATTTTTTTTTGTTTATTACGACACATCCAACCAAGGTTTCGGTTTTATACTTATGCAACGAGGCAAACTCATCGCCTGCACTTATCGACAACTCAAGGTCCACTTTCCCGGGATAACGCAGACTCCACAGGGTAAATTATGATATTAAACTCCCTTAAGTAGGGGAGACGATGATAATGATGTTTCCTATTTGAACTCTTGATCGCTACCTTGGTTATGAAAAACATGATGTTTGGTTAAATTCCTTTATTTTGAAATTTTGATTTAATTCTTTCAAACCATATTTACTTATAAACTTGAAATATGTTTGTAACATCATATTTGAGCCATCGTGCGCGTTTCATTTTATGGATTGCATACGTGAATGTTACACTTTACATGTTACTACTCATTAATAACAATAATAATAATAATAATAATAATAATAATAATAATAATAATAATAATAATAATAATAATAAATCAAATGTGCATTTATAGGATATCTATCTGATCATGATACTCGAATCTTAAAATTTACTTGTTCCACTACCCTCCTATAACGTTCACAACTTCTGTTTACGGTTTATCACCATCTTATAAATGCATAATGGAAGGACATATCACCCAATGCAAGATAAATTGACGATTGCGGTCCGGAACGTAATCGTGAATATGTAGGTACATTAGAGTGAGATGGAATT
Organism: Bidens hawaiensis; assembly: GCF_021521415.1. Taxonomy (NCBI): domain Eukaryota; kingdom Viridiplantae; phylum Streptophyta; class Magnoliopsida; order Asterales; family Asteraceae; genus Bidens; species Bidens hawaiensis. The sequence continues at coordinate 1,969,351 of NW_027491324.1, forward strand.
TATTGTGTATATACTTTCCTAAAACAAAAGTTCAAAACTTATCCAACTTTAGGGTAGTTCTAGTAGAAGACTTGTACGTTTGCAAGGTATCTAAGGTGTGGTGGGTTAGCTGCGGTACGCCGCATATATAAGCACCGCCGATCCATTAGAAATAGCACTAAGAGTCGGACTAAGAACTAGCCCTGGTCAGCATACATCATAACTCGTCCTACCCAAGGCTTTACTAGTTGAATTTCGGAGACGAAATTCCCTTAACTAGGGAAGAATATGACAACCCTCATTTAAAAAAAATAGAGAAATATTGAAATTACTAAGTGAATTAGATAATGTATGTAAACACATAATCCTAACAAGTAATAATAACAATTCTCATCCACATTATAATAGTTCATCAAAAACATTCTTTTATATTGTTTTTGGAAGTTAATATTTAAACTTAACTAAACATATATACTCCCAAAAATACCAATCAAAGATCGGATTCCAACCCCCTTATCCCTTTGATTTCAGCTTCCATTTCTAAGAAGATATATTTTAACTTCAACTTTTGAATAAACACAATTGTAGTGCCATTCATTCCATCGAAATAACAACTTGTGTACAAACTCTTCATCCTCATCATAATAACAACTATCCACCCTTATCTCCCTTTCATTCCATCGAAAACCACAACCCACCTTTTCTTTTCACAACCTATATACACTCTAACACAAAAACTTTATCAATCATTCAAGTCTTCAAGCTTCCAAGATCGTTCTAGGGATCCAAGTCGTGAGGGTAACCAAGAAACATCGTCCTCACCGAATACCAAACCGTCCTCGCATTCTCGGAGGACATCCCTCTCAACTTACTTGTAACCTTTGTGTGGAATAGCTATCAACGCTATCAGGTGAGTTCATATCCCCTTTTCATGCTTTTAAACGTTTTATACTTCGGGGTGGAAACATGCAACTTATTTATTCTATATTTTATAAATGCTATTTGATTAAAGCTTTATTTCATTATATTCGTTATGTGTAATCATTACAAATGTATACTTAATCGCCTGTACAAACATTAACTTGTTAAGTCCGTGGTAGTATGATGATAGATCTATTGGCCCGACCCACCCACTCAGGCCTCGGGTAGAGGCCTGTGTGTTCACAATCCGACGATCGTTAAACATTAAACATAATAGTCTAATCGTGTATTAGACAACTCGCTAAACGTGTTAGAGGTTTGGTTGTAATCACAAAAGTATACAAGTAACTTAACACATATAGAATGTTTTCAACTTAAAACTTATTTTATTAAAACCTATGTTTCTCACCAACTATTTTTAGTTGACACTCTAGCATGTTTTTCAGGTATTGGAAATGAGTTTGTTGAAGATTACTTTGTGCAACACATAGGACTTTGGACCTAGTCTAAATAATGAATAAAGCAGTGTTTATTTCTTATCATGTTTTATTTGAAGAATATGTGCTTATTACTTTTCAAATTTATTAATGAATAATGAAACTTCAGTCAATCATGAGCTATGAGCAATCACCGTCTTGCCCCGACGTATTCCGCTGTTGGTTGGGGTGTGACAAAAACCAACATTAAATTCATTTTAGAAATTTCTTTCGATCTAAAATAATAATTCACCTGACCTACTTGGCATGTCACACAATATATAAACACATAATCTAACCTGCTTTGAAATGATGATGGCATATAAAGAAATTCAATACACAAATATACAAATTCAAAAGATTTCATGTTGAGATAAGATAAACTTATCCAACTCATTGACCTGTTTAAAACCATATGTAGTTTGAACAAAATCCAAAACATGAGACTCTTTCAAATCCTTAGAACATACAACACCATAATCCAAAACAAATGTTTTACAGAAGTAAATACAAGTCTAACTTTTACATTTCCCATCTTAAATACAAGTGCAGTTTCATCTTCAACTGGTTCAAATTCTTCAAACCAGTCTAGATCCTTGCATACTTGACTCGTATCAATATAGTCTACACACCATGCAAGCATGTCATCCTGTACATAAAATGATTAGAAATAAATGATACAAAATTCTTAACCGAATTATATTTAGAAACCATTGAACTTTTTAAGCCCAATAACAAATCTGAAATTAGGCTTTTCGTTTAATTCATACCCCAAAGGGTTTTCCCAACTTGTATACTTCTATTGGTTGATTATTATCCAGGCCGTGGCCCATCGACCCCATGCGTGTACCATCTAGACAAATATTTTAATAACATTCAGTTCAAAAAGTACCAAAATTATTGGCCAAAATTCAATATAAATCCCAAAGCATGCAATATGCGATGAACCATATATTCAAGAATTTTCTTTACTATACTGAACCATATATTCAAGAACCATCAAGAACCAAACTTAATATTTTTTACTATACTGAACCATATATTCAAGAATCTTACATTTATATAAACAAATTAGTGATATACACATTATATATCTTCTTTCATGTGTGTCAGGATAACTTCGTGTCCAGCCACAAAAACAAAAGGCATTTTCTTTTTCTATGAACGAAAAACAATTGAAATGAAAATAACGCCACATCAATTGTTGCCCCTCATTTTGTCTGATATGGCAACACAAGTTCATCGGATACATGAGTATACTCATGAATATAATTATATTTGCCTTTCAAATTTATAAGATATATATGATCCACATAATACGTATCCAAACTAAACCCAAGGGACCCGCATGCTAATCCAAAATCACACATCTAATACATACATTTAATATTTGATATCTAAATAATAAGAAATAATAAAGCTTATTTCTTAATATCATCTGATTCAAAACTAATTTCCCACAACCCTCACGGGTTCATATAATGCATATTAGGGTTTCACATTATTTAATAATCAAGCCCACAAACCCATTATATGTTATTAAAATCTAGAATTAAATTCACCTTATTCAAAATTAAACCTACTGTTATTCAATCCAGTTTCAACAAAATTAATTCAACCTGATATTTTGAAACTATGAAGTCAAAATTTATCTTTGTTGTAACTTGTAAGCACACTTTTCTATAGCAATATCGCCAATAAATTAAAGCATATGTGAACCTTTACACAATTAAATGCACAACCCCTACATAAATTACATGCCACATGTATAACCAATTTCAATTTGATATTCACGAGCCAAAATATAAACCCCTCGTCCAATTAACCCCATGATAATATCTATATATTTACACATGCATTCTATTATCACAAAGTTGATATGTACTCCTTATCGCAGAATCAAGTAATTCCATGTTGAAACCAATCAAAGTAACCAATAGAAAATGTATCATAAACTCAAATTCAAGAAAGTGTACCCAATTTCAATGTTAATCATGACATCAACGCGGTAGCATTATCCGGTCTCCATAATCAATTAAACAATTTAATCTATGTAACTAACACTTAGAGTATTTGTGAATAAGGCTTACCGTTAAAATTCACGAAAACCACATATATAAATCTTGATGATTATGCGAATCAATAACTTGTCAAAACTGGAACTTAAAAACCAATTAATCACCAATTTACGATTTAGGGTTTTCATATATAAAATATAATTATACCACAGGCCATGAATCAACCCTATGTACGAACTAGAAATAGATTCTTGTAATTAACAGCCACTTAATCAAACTAAACCCGAATAGGTTTATCTTTGTTGTTTAATTTGCGTACCTGATGATGTATTCAATCAAATATTCAAACTTGTGATCTTGATTTCAATCTTCATAAATAATAAGCAGCCTGGATTAATCTCTGAATCATGTGAAAACTTTCAAATAAACCTATTTCGTCGGTTACACGCGATTGATTTATCAGATATGACAGAGATTTCTCTTTATTGGTATTGGATTTGTAAGTTTTATGTGAATTCAATGAAGAACAGAACATGGTAACCGACGTTCTGTTCTTTGCACAATCGATCTATTGAAATATTCTATGTATTTGGCCTCCATCATCTTAACTAAGATTGATGCCATTGGGTTTAACCCAAAACCCAACTAATTAGTAGCCCACTAATAATAAATTAAGGCCCAAGTTATTATTTTAATAACAAAACCCAAATAACATCTAGAACTAAATCGAGCCCGAACTCCCGCATCACCCAACTCGTTTAATCTCTAATGTTATTTGCTCGATTGACAAGTTAATCCAATATACTAAAATACATATTGATAACACTAAAATTACCAACACCCCGTTGGTTGGGGTCGGCCATATTTCCTTTTTTCTGCCTGTTTTCTTCTAGCATCAGTTGTAGATAGGATTCTTTTACAAGAAGGTTCAAAATTATGAAATATTAATATGACTGATCTAACGAAAATGTAATAAATATATAAATCTTCAATTTGGGTTTTTCCCCATGGTGTGGTAAGTGTGTTTGATACCTAAATTGTCTATAAGACGTTGGGGGATATGATGGTTGTCTCATGATGGTAGTGGTCTTGATTGTGGATTTTTCCTGCTCATGGTCGTTAGAAGTCATGCCTGACTGTTGCCGGTTCTGGTTAGGAACCCTAGGCGACAACCGACTTTGCTGGTTGCTCGATTTCTCAATGACTTTTGTTGGAGGTGGCAGGGTCTATGATGGGTGCTCGATTGCAATGCTTGTTGATAAATTTCACATTGTTCTCTATGATTTATGGCTTGATGATGTACCGGTTTCTGGCACGGAAACCTATTTTGCAGCCGTATAGAGAATCTGGGCCTCGATTAAAACCCCGCGTCAAGTTTTTTAGTTTGTGTTGGATGTTCGTTTTAGAGTCAAGATTTTGCAAAGTTCAGTGTATATTTGTTTTTGTTTTGACTCTTCTTTATGCGTTGTCGGTTGATTTAGTGATATATGATTTGGTTTGGCTCTACTTTGTGTGTTGTCGGTTGATGTTTATTTTTTTGTACGCAATTTGTTTGTGCAGCCATGTGAATCTGAAAGACAAACTTTGTTCGGTCGTTGGGCTTTTGGTTTTCATTACATTAGTTTTGGATGATAAATGCTATGATGATGACGTATCTGAGCGTGTTTGTGTTGTTTGTTGGTCATATAGATAAGTTTTTTTTTTGTGTTTTTTGTTGATTGTTTGGTCATGCAGATCACCTTTGGTGTTGTTAAAACGGGTTATTTTTCTTAATGGTCTAACACCGCTGCCGCAATGTGGCAGGGCCATCTCTGATAATGCGTCGGCCTGCATGGACCTTGTGTGAGTAAAAAAAATGGGCCATAATATAAGCTTATATATATGTTATGTGATAAAATATTAACATTAAACAAAAGAATACTTTTAGTAGCATAATGATATGTAAATAGTTACACTGCAGGGTCAATTAAGAGCTATTTAGTTACACTGCAGGGTCAATTAAGAGGTATTGTTAAACCTTTAATTAAACAAATAAACATAATCAAATAATTTCAACCTTCACAAGACATAATTTCATAATTGGCCTTAAAATCAAAGTTTGATTCGATTTCAAACAATATAATTCAAAATGAGAAAAAACAAATTGTTTCAATTTCAAATAATAGAATCCATAATTTCAAACTAGTGGAAGAGCTCGCGCGTTGAGGCGGGTGTTAAAAACGCTTTTGAATGGATGTGTTACGTCATAATACAATGCTAAAAGAATAAAAAAATAAGAGACATAATTAGTTGGACACATTTTCACAATCCACAGGACGAGTAGCTTCTTCAATACACTACAATAAATATAAAATAAAAAACAATTTCGTTAATGAAGCAAGAACAAAATTATAATCATAATATTCACATTCCAACAAGTTGTATGAGCAATGACACATCACATCATAACTTCCACTTCTAAGTTCAAACTCAGTTGCATAGCATATCCCTTAGCAGTACACCAGTATAGGATGTCTGTGAAAAATAAAATAAAAATATGATAATAAATCTTAAATTATGGTAGGTGCAACAATTAACTGGTTAAACCAAATGCATACCATTCTATTGTCCTCAATAAAAGATATAAGAAGGTAACGGCGATATTTCTTATGTTCTGAAGTCAACATGTTGACCATGTCCACACCAACAGCGGCACGCCTTGATGGAATGGAACATCTTAAAGAGAAACATCTAGGACCATCACTGATAGATGTGATAATGTAAGCTATATCACATATTATTAGATAAGAAATTTGTTAAACTTGGAACAAGTGAATCGATAATCAAAAGCCAACCAACAACCGATTTGCTCAAAACTTGAGAGCGACTCTTTTTTATTAATGAAAACAAGAAAATAAAAGGTGCATGAAAGAAAACAAACTACTAATTAGGTTTATATAACCACCCGTACATGACTCCTATCCAAACTCAAACACTTCAAATTTTAAAACTTAAACAAAGACTAATACATTAATGCAAATAATGGATAAACCAAAAACTTAAACTTAAAGATAAAGAAAAATTTTGATCTCCTCCAAGCCACCCCATGAGACCAACCTATCCACCCAACAAGTCGATGATGCATATCGGTTAACAAAATTATCAACGTGTAAACATCTAGTCAATATGCTTAAAAAAACAATTGTTAGGGAAGATGATTCACAAGCAATAGTCCATATACAAAAAGGATTTATTATTGGTGCAACAGTCAAACGAATTACGTCCAATTTAATCCCTTTTCTCAACCTATATTGTTGCACCTAATCAGTATTTATGTTAAGTCATTCCATTCGATGTTCCAACCCAATTATGCAACCATTTCTTGTCTTTGTTTTTATTAACAGGCACACTGTTAGTAAAGGTCAGAGGTCAACTATCCTTTTTTTCATATATTCTAGTGCATATAACTATAAACTTACTAAAGAACGATGCAAACTTAAAGTGTTTTCTTGTGTCGAACTCTCGATGTCAAATCACTTGATACCAAACAACCTAAAAAAAGCGTCAACACAAAACAATTTAGCAACTTTGTAACATTCATATTTAACCCACACGTTATTATAATAGCATATAAACTTGTGTAAGAACCGAACAGACACACATAGGGGGATCTGTTTACGTTCATTTTGATCGTGTACATCAAATTTTCTCATCTACTTCTAATTGTATTTGTTAGAGGAAAAAATACACTAAATACTAAAAGTTTAAAAAAAAGGAGGTTAGATTACTCAAAAGTATGGACCAGATTTATCAAAGCCAAAAACAACTCTACATACACACTATCAAAGTAAATTATAAATAAGATATTATCCTTAAAGAAACGATTATTCAGTAATGTAACTGTTAAGCATCAGATTTTTGGTATCCTAAGCAAACGATATATTCAGGATAACTCCAGGATATAGTATCATCCGAAGCAATAGGCATCCTTAATATTTTGTTAAACTAACGATTCAAACTCTTTTCTTTGATGTTTACTAGGTTGTGCAACGTTCCCATGATTCCCTGAAGACTCAAACCACAAATCAACTACTTCAAAGAAAACGTGCTTAATGGAAGTTATGGAGCTTAACGGCTAATTTGAAGTAGTCTAGTATTTCCTGTTTTTGGGGATTATTGTTAGCTGAAATTTTGTATAAATAGAGCTTTCATATGGATCATTTCATACACAACTCTAGCACTCGATACTTAGATGTAATCGTTCATTGTAGCACGATCTAGATAGCTCCAACACTTGTAACCTTTTTCGATTATTAATAAACTGGTGGTGATAGTTTTCACTGCTCGGGGTTTTTTTCTTGTTATCCTCAGGATAATGGGTTTTTTCCTCGCAACAAATCCTTGTATTATAGCATTTCTACGTTCATTTTCATTCAAGCACCATATCTCACCTACTAATTTGGTTACGAAATTGCACTTGTTGATTTTTACCCAAAACAATTTGGCGCCCACCGTGGGGCAATCGGTGCTTAAATCTTCCAAAACCGTTTATTTCGTTTTCCATCACTTTCATCCCTTCACCATGTCTTCACAGCCAAAAACTAGTTCCATATTTGCTCCGGTGGTCACCACTGCTTCAAGTGTCAACCCTGGTCCTCCGTCAATTCTGAATAAGAACACTCAACCCAGAGGAGAATTTCAACATACTCAGGAACCTCTACACGGGTAGATCAGGTTATTTCTAACAATGATATTCTTTCTTTGATGAAACAGGTGAAGACTCACATGGAGCAGCAAGAAAAGACCAACCTGAAGCTATTCAATGAAATTGAAGGGATCAGAAAGAAGCCAGGGCAGGAGGCTACTCCAATCATGCCTAGAGCTCTTGATTTTGATTCTCCAGGATCATCTATCCTTCAGAATCACGGATCCTTGGGGGCACAGCCAACAAGGGCTCCGTCTCAGCAGCACTCAGGATACTAGGGAAATTATCCTCCGGTATCCTTGGAGTTATCCAGACCTATGAGTCTAGATTCCATTAACATGCCGCCTCGTCCAACCGTGCTCGCCGGCTTATTCTCATCAGGATCTCCCATAGCGTCCTCTGATGTGCATGTTGGGGATGATATACCTATGCAGACGCCACCGTATCCTGAAGCCACTTTCACTGGAGATACTAATCGGCAACGCTCAGGATACTAGATGCCTAGCCACGATCTTGGTAACAATTTACTTAATGCAAATTTATACACTAACCGTGGATCTGTGCAGGATAAGGGGATATCCCTTGAGATAGTGAAAGAATTGCAAAGAATGAAGGATATGATTTCCAATATCCCTGGGATAATTATACGTCTGATAGAAGAAGTTCCCATTGGCAGCCACAGGTTATCCAGATTCATCTGGCCCATATGTGATGTGGAGATCCCCAAGAAATTCCAAACTTCTAGCATGAAGCTATATGATGGCACTACGGATCCTGAGGAACACGTAGCCCGGTATAGGGAAAGGATGAAGATCAACCCCATCCCCATCGACATCAAAGAAGCTTGCCTATGCAAAGGATTCGGTTCAACACTAACGGGGCCGACTCTCAAATGGTTATTGAGTATTCCTTCTAATACTATTACCTCGTTTGCTCATTTGATCAACTTATTTAATAATCAGTTTTCTTGTAGTAGATCTTTTGAGAAACTAACGGGTGATTTGTATAGAATAGCTCAGCATAATAATGAATCCTTAAGGGATTACATAACTAGATTTAGCAGGGAAGCTTTGACATCCCTAACCTTGACATGGCAGCCGCTGTTGAAGCTCTCAAGATGGGTCTAAAGAAGGATTCTCAGTTCTATGACGATCTTGTCATGACACCATGCAGAAATCTTTACGAAGTCAGGAACAAGGCCTTGATATACATACGGCTGGAGGATGACAAAAGAACTCATGGAAGTTTGGTCATTCCAAAATACGAGTCTACCAACAGGAAATCAAACTCCCCACAAAAGTTCTCCAGGCCTAAGCCTTATTCCAAACAAGATAGCCCCATAATCAATGATGTAGAAGAAGACGAGGATAATGAAGAATATCCTAGACTTTCTGAAATTGTTTTAACATTGATATAAATGGTGTGATATGTGCCATGCAGGATTTAGGTGACAAGTGTAGATGGCCTAAGAAAAATGACAAGTCCGAATCGGGCAAAGACAAGTCCAAATGGTGTGCATACCACGAAGACTTTGGCCATCACACTAATGATTGTATCACACTTCAGAAAGAAATAGGGTACCTGCTCAGCAAAGGATACCTGAAGTAACTGTTTGGAAGAAACAAGAACAAGAGTCAGGATCCTGGCAAGATACTTGAAAGGGCACCTTCTCCACCGCCCGGAGCAAAGGTCATTGCCTTTATCTCAGGAGGATCAAACATCTGTGGAACTTCATACTCAGCGGCTAAGAAACGTTCCAAAGAAACAAAGATGGATAACGGAGAGAGACCTCTCCATACCTCCACATTGACTACCCAAAATACTATATCCTTCGAAGAGGAGGATCGATGTGATCTTTAGGACCCCTACCATGATGGTTTGGTAATTACTTTAAGTATAGCTAATTGTTTTGTGTGCAGGATACTTATTGATGGAGGGAGCTCCGTGAACATCATCCAACTAGATGCTTTGAAGAAAATAGATATCACTGAAACTGAGATTATCCCAAGATCCTCAGTCCTCGTAGGGTTTAGTGGGGAGACCAAGAATACATTGGGAGATATCAAACTTCCAGTGTACATAGAAGGAGTAAACTCTCTACAAAAATTTTTTGTTATTGACTCATTATCTTGTTGTAATGTCATCTTAGGCAGGCCTTGGATCCATGACATGAAGGCAGTACCCTCAACATATCACCAATGTGTAAAACTTCCAAGTCCTTGGGGGAGTTATCAAGATAGAAAGTGACCAACAAGATGCAAAGGATTGTTATGCATCATCAATTAAGTCGGCCGCAAAGCCTACTCCAACATAGCAATTACAGAAGCAACCAGGGGAGGTCCTGCAAGCTAGGGATCAAGAAGTGAAGGAGGTATCCTTGGATCCTCAGGATACTGAGATCAAAGTTTTGTTAGGATCAGGTATGCCTGAGGATATTGAGCAAGGATTGATATCCTTCTTAAAGTAAAGAGCTTCCACATTCGCCTGGAAACATGAGGATATGACAGGTATCTCTAAATCTATTATTACTCATAAACTTGGTATAGATAAATCTTTCAGGTCGGTGCATCAAAAGCGAAGAAAGTTTGCTCCTGAAAGAAACATCATCATACAAGAAGAAGTGGAAAAGCTACTCAAAACCAAGATGAAAGATGGTTGGCAAATCTAGTTGTAGTCCAGAAGAAGAATGGGAAATGGAGAGTGTGTGTGGACTTCACGGACCTAAATAAGGCCTGTCCAAAAGACCCCTTTCCACTCCCACATAGCGGTTCAATGGTAGATGCAGCTGCTGGTCACGAGATACTAAACTTCATGGACGCATCCTTGGGATTCCAACAAATTCAAATGGAACCATCAGATCAAGAAGATACAACCTTCATGACTCCCACAGGTATATACTGTTATATTGCAATGCCTTTTGGACTAAAAAATGCAGGTGCAACGTACCAAAAGTTGGTCAATATGATGTTCAAAGACCAACTGGGGGACATGATGGAAGTCTACATAGACGACATGGTGGTGAAATCAAAAAGAGCTGAGGATCACCTAAAAGACTTGGCAACAGCATTTGATATCCTGGATAAGTACAACATGAAGTTGAATCCTGCCAAGTACAACTTTGGAGTTAAGAAGGAAAATTCCAATGGTACATGGTCACTAAAAGAGGAATAGAAGCAAGCCCAAGCAGATCAAAGCTATCCTAGATATCAAATCACCAAGAAGCGTCAAAGATGTCCAAAGGTTAACTGGAAGAATAGAAGCGCTCAACAGGTTTACCTCACGATCTTCGGAGAAGTGTAAAGACTTCTACGATATCCTGAGGAAGAATCAGAAATTCGAACGGGGAGATAAACAAAAAAGGGCGCTGGTATCCTTGAAGGAATACTTATCTTCAGCACCACTCTTGATGAAGCCAGTTGGTGGTGAACCACTATCTCTGTACTTAGCCGTTTCGGGGAGTGCAATAAGTGTTGTCCTAGTCAAAGATCACAAAGGTCAACAAAATCCGATATATTATGTAAGTAAAAGCCTACTAGATGCTGAATCCATGTATTATTATCTTGAAAAATTAATTTTAGCACTTATAATGGCTTCCACTAAATTAAGACATTACTTTGAAACTCACGTTATTCATGTAAAACTAACTATCCTATTAAGGCTGTTTTGAGAAAACCAGAAATGTCGGGTAGGATGGAAAAGTGGGCCGTGAAACTTAGTGCATACGATATTCTGTATGAACCAAGGACAGCCATCAAATCTCAGGCACTTGTCGACTTTGTGGCTGATTTTATCCAGGATATCCTTGAAGAAATAGAAAAAGAAGTTCAACAATTGGATGTCAAGGAGATTTGGACTTTTCATACAGATGGAGCCTCTAACATAAGAGGAACAGGTCTAGGTATCCTACTAAAATCACCACAGGGGGACATTATACCTCTATCTATATCTTGTGAATTTTAAGCTACTAATAATGAGGCTGAATATGAAGCATTAATACCTGGATTACAATTAGCTAAGGATATGAAGGTCAGGTATCTTTAGGTTTATGTTGATTCCTTATTATTAGCTAACCATTTTAATGGCTCTTATGCAGTAAACGCAGAAACTTAGCAAAATATTTCGAAATAGTTAAACAATTAGCTATGTGTTTCGAGATGTTTGATATAGTACAGGTACCTAGAGAAGAGAACGCTGAAGCAGATGCCTTAGCAAATTTAGCATCAGCTCTCAAGATACCAGATGACATCAAGATACCCATCGTTCATATCTTGACCCCAGCAACAAAGGAGAACCACAGAAGTCTTGGAGATTTCGAATTCTGAAGACAATCCAATATCCTGGACCTGCCCCATAATTCAGTATCTCCAGGATAACGAGATCCTAGAAGGAGAAAATCCTAGAGCCTTTCGAACGAAGGTAACCCTGTATATTATCCTAAATGATATTTTGTATAGAAAGTCACTTGTAGGTCCGAACTTGAGGTGCTTAGAACATCATAAAATACAAGAAGTCCTCAAGGATATACACGAAGGTGATTGTAGAAACCACACTATGGGGCAGAGCCTTCGTATCCAAGATACTAAGAACAGGTTATTTATGGCCAACAATGAAGAAGGACGCAATGGATTTCTCTAGGAAATGTGATGCTTGTCAAAGACACAGCAACATCTTGCGTCAACCAGCTGAACCACTATATCCTATCATATCCCCATGGCCATTTATGAAATGGGGAATGGATATTGTTGGGAAGCTGCCCAAGGCTCCTGGTGGAAGGGTCTTTATGTTGGCCATGACAGATTATTTCTCCAAGTGGATCGAGGTTGAAGCATTTGTCTAAATCAGGGAAAAAGAAATGATCTCCTTCATCAAGCGCAATATCCTAACAAGATTTGGTATCTCGGCATAAATCATTTGTGATAATGGTTCACAGTTCATTGGTAGTAGAACAACCAACATTTGTGAAAGTTGGGGAATCAAGATGGTAACTTCAACGCCAGTGCATCCTCAAGCCAATGGTCAAGTTAAATCAAGCAATAAGATCATCATCAACAATTTGAAGAAAAAGTTGGGGTCCAAGAAGGGAAAATAGGCTGAAGAATTGCCATTCGTACTTTGGGTTTATAGGACCACTTCAAAAAATGCAACGGGTCAAACACCTTTGTTTTTGGTGTTTGGGGCTGAAGCTGTTATCCCTACAGAGATAGTGATCCCCACAGAAAGAACCAGCATGCAAGATACTGAGTCCAACACCCAAAGTCTTACCGAAGATCTAGACTCTATTGACGAGCTCCGAGATCTTGCTAAAATTAGAATGGCGGCCTATCAACAAAGAATAGCCAAGTCCTACAACAAGAGCATCAGAATTCGAAGATTCCAAGTAGGAGATATGGTGTTGAGAAACGCATTTCAAAATACCACTAATTCAGCAGATGGAAAGCTAGCTCCAAAGTGGGAAGGTCCTTATTTGATTGATTCAGAAGAAGGCAAAGGAGCCTATAGATTGATCACCATGGAAGGTGTTCTTATACCAAGAGCTTGGAATTCTATCCATCTTAAGGTATATTTTTGCTAGTATCCTCAAATGTATGTTCACGTCTCAAACACTCTTGGATAAAGGTATGTCTCCTGATCAATCTTTAAATTTTTATGTTCTATCTTTATATTATCTCTTTATAAAGTTACTGGCTTAAGCATCGAAGGGGTGTTAGCCAGGCTAACACCAACCCCGCATCAAGAGTTCAGTGTTTTGCAGATATCCTCACATACGAATATGATATCCCTGATACCTTCTAAGGTTTAAAGGTCTTCGCCTTTCTGACGAATTGGGTAGCACCCCGCCTGGAGTGCACAATATTCGACTATAGTTCGAGACAGCCGGACCAGACCAGCTGATAATCCTGTTGTTGTTGGCTATAGATCGGATCCTCAAGATAAGTGGCAGACGTGTCACACATACGTTCCTAAGGTTTATAACATTTTCATGTTATCTAAGGTTTCAGCATCTTCGTGTCACTCACGTTTGGGATTTTCCCCAGTTTTATCTAAGGTTTCGGCATCTTCGTGTCGCTCACGTTTGGGAATTTCCCCAGTTTTATCTAAGGTTTATACATTCTCATGTCTCTCAAAGTAAAGGCCTTGTCGCCGGCGCAACGGGTTTACCCCAGTAAAGACTTTGTCGCCAGTTTTCTTTAATTTGATTTTGCTAGATCAAAGATTGGCAAGTCGCTAAGGGGAAAGATGGCACTTAGTCATTTTTTTTAACTTAGCTAGAGCAAATTCTGGACGTAATATTCAGAAAAAACTCGACATTTGGGGACATCATATATAAGCTTGTCAAATTTATAAGTATCTACTACAAAGGTACTCCTTTACACTTAGTTTTATTGTACATTTTATTGTCAAGATATGATCTTTCGGCTTAATTGTGACAACTCTCATCTATAAAGTTTTGAAGATGTGTTATCTTTAAGATATTTTTGTTCTAAAACATGATAAGTTTTAAAGTTATACTTTCTGGATTTATTATCCCTAAGGTATTTTTCTAAATATGATAAGATTGTGGAGATATGTTTTCTAAGTATATTATCCCTAAAATGTACTATTTCAAAACTTAAAGTCTTAAAAATATTTCTCGGATATATTACCATATTCTAAAAACATATCAAAATGATTAATCTAACATGTCACGCAAATAAAACACGATGTAAAGCCAAAATATTATATTACTACTAACAAAAGTGCAGGAAGTTAAAAACAATGCCCAGGTTTCGTTCTCAACAAATGGAAGACCCTTCCACCCAGGCATTGTTGGATTATCAAAGTTTAGGATAACATGGGCTTCGTCTTAAAACTCAAGATCCCTCCACCCATATTTCCGTATTATCCTAAAGCATCATTATTCAAAAATAGAAAATAAAATTGTTTAACAAACAACCACATACTACCATCACAAACACAAACAAACATTCATAAAAAACCGGGCTCAGGCCTTGTCTTTATCACCATCATCGCCTAGCTGATCCTCACCGGTCACCACCTTCACCGCTTCGCTAGGCACCGCCTTCACCGTCTCATCAGCCACCTTGTGCACTCAAATTGGCCCTGGCTCTTCCACGTTTTCCCCGCTCAGCTCCGCTACAATCTTCTCCCAGGCTGCCACGTCCCAAAAGGGAGTGTCCAGGCAAGCATCTTTAGCCTCCTTAGCCATTCTAACCCGAGATTGGAATATGGAAATCGCCGCTGAATTTTTAGCCCCTTCCGTGACCTCCTGGATCCTCACCAAGCAATCCACCTCCTGATGAATCAACTCCTTCCTAGCCAGTGCGAGCTCATGCTTCACATCTTCGAGCTACTTGGTTTTCTTCTCGAGAAGGCTGGTCTTGGAGGTCCCGATCTTCATCAATTCAGCAATACGGGTATGGGATTCATGGAGTTCTAGGCTCATGGCGGCAAACTTGGAGGAGAGAAACTCAAGACCCTACCAAGATAAGAAATACTCAGCGTTAATTATCTTCAGGATATAGGGGTACGCTAAAGAAAGAAGTATACATGTTGTGTCTTGTTCATGGCTTTGTGGAAGTCAATATCATGCACAGGGGTAGAATCAGAGACCTCTTGGTTTTTCCTCTTCTTAGAACCCTTAGCACTGCTGCTTTCCGGCCTAGGCAGAGGACTTGGGGCGAGTTCCTTTCAGACGGAGCTGCGGGTTGACACCATATTTTCAATATCTTCAAGACCAAAAGCGGCAGCAAACTTACCTATTGAACCAGAGGTCAGTATGTCTAAACCCTTAACCCTTATGACTAATATATTGTTGTTTCTTACCAGACATATCGGACTCCTTCGAGCGAGATGGATCTTGAAAGTTTGATTGAAAGTGGAAGGTCCTTTCTTCCTCGTCTATGAGATAGAATGAGTTCACCTTACTCATGGTTTGTCTGTCTGGGGGAACGATCTCGAAAAACTTCAAAGATGCAAAAAAGACAAGAAAAGAAGCATATTAGTATGATTCGATTTAGCATACCGTCTCAGGATAACATATCCTACTTTTTGTAACCCAAAGATAAGGAAGGCTTCTAGGATTTGGAAGAGAATCCCTTTTAACAAAGAAAAACTGTTTCTTCCACTGGTCGTTGTTCTGAGTATTCCTTAGAACAAGAGGGGTTCAATCGGATTTGGTCTTGAGAAGGTAATGGGAGGAACCATGGTTGCGAAGGCCGTACATAAAAGCCAGTTTTGAAAGGGTGAAGTCTAAAGCATGGTCAGTAATCAACCTCTCAAGCACGAACAAGGTTCTCCAAACCATAGGCATTGTTTGGATATAGCTACGACCGGTATTCCTAAAGAAGTCAGTGGTGAAAGCAGGAAAGGGGTAAGTGAAACCGATTTTAAAAGGCAAAAAAGGGAAGCGGGTCCAAGATTTTGAGATCAAAAGGCCTCAAGACAGTTCCTGGTGGAAAACAGCCTTGGCCCTTAGGTTAGCAATGTCTGTATCATTAAAGATACACGCCTCGCTGGCGGGATCTTGGAGGAGATGTTGTGGAACAAAATCCTCAATGCCGGAAAACTTAAGTTTCTTATTCATGGTTGAAGATGAAAAGCAAAAAAGAGAGAGAGATGTACCTGGATAATGATCGGGTGGAAGTTGAAAATATTTATCCGAGATAAATATAAGATAACGAAGAGATTCTAGCGGTCTTGCAGATGATTGACACGCGTAGCATATCCATACCACATGCGGAATTCGAAATTCAAAAAATCAACAGCTGTAAACCACTTTTACAGCCGTCAATTTTGGGGACAATTGTTAAGCATCGGATTTTAGGTATCCTAAGAAAGCGATATATTCAGGATAAATACAGGATATAGTATCCTCCGAAGCAACATGTATCCTTAATATATTGTTAAACTAATGATTCAAACTCTTTTCTTTGATGTTTACTAGGTCGTGCAACGTTCCCATGATTCCTTGAAGACTCGGACCACAACTCAACTACTTTTAAGAAAACGTGCTTAATGGAAGTTATGGAGCTTAACGGCTAATTTGAAGTAGTCTAGTATTTCCTGATTTGTAGGGATTATTGTTAGCTGAAATTTTGTATAAATAGAGCTTTCATGTGGATCATTTCACACACAACTCTAGCACTCGATACTTAGCAGTAATCGTTCATTGTAGCACGATCCAAATAGCCGCAACACTTGTAACCTTTTTCGATTATTAATAAACTGGTGGTGATAGTTTTCACCGCCCGGGGTTTTTTCTTGTTATCCTCAGGATAACGGGTTTTTTCCTCGCAACAAATCCTTGTGTTATAGCATTTCTACGTTCATTTTCATTCAAGCACCATACTTCACTTACTAATTTGGTTACAAAATTGCATTTGTTGATTTTTACCCAAAACAGTATCCATGCTAGTGTTTTCTTAATGAGAAAGTTGGAAAGAAAATTAACAAACCGAGCACAATCTTTCTTAAATGTCAAAAGATTGAAATTTTGACTTCAGCTAGCACCACAAGCCCAGACTTTGACTGCAAAATTGCCTATCCATAAATTGATGGAGGATTTGTAGGCAACTATCCATGCGTATTATCCAAGTTGAATTCTTGTTTAATTTCCTCTAATTCGTAGAAGCTCCCAAATAAAAAAAATGTAACAGAATAAAGAAATCGTATATAAAAGTTTAACAGAAATGTACGGGAGATGGGCTAACCGGTTGAGTGTTGTCCAATTTGTACTTTCTGCAAATTATTTTTATTCAAATTTTCATAACATCATCATACAATCATACAATTATGACGTTTAATGAAAAGAAACTCTCATTATTTGTATAAAATATTAGAATGGATGAAAAATTATATTGTATAATGAAGCAAATAATACTTCTTTATGTATACAAGTAATGGGCCTATTTAGACTCAACCTTAAACAAGTTCAGTTTAATAAGCTAATATCAAGCTCGTCTCTTAAAGAGTCTTACTTAGTACAATATGACTTGAGCTCAACTCGACTTAAGATTTTATTGAGCAGAGTAGCTCACAAATGGCTTGGTTAGTACATACAAAAAAAACAGTTCTAGTGGTATCATAAATTTGTACAAGTTCATGTAAATGACAATAAGTAGTTGCTAAAATGGCTATTTTACATGCTATGTCCCTCTCCTCTTAATGTGCAACACAAACAAAATTTGGCAAACAACCTCAATTCAATTCCAAACCTGTTTCCTAACTTATTTCAAGCACCTCTTTATCATTTTCCTCGTGATAATCAGACATTTCGTGTATACCTAGTAATTGGTTTTGATTTATACAATTTCAGTTAAATGTATGCCACCAATTGTAATATGACAAAAGTACTCCTAACGTCAAAAATAAAAAAATAATTAAAATAATAAAACAATGGATATTTCAAATATAGTATTATACCCTGAACTTAGAAACTGCTACCAAACTGAAAATCATGTTGAGGCCATCCAAGTATTCAACTGTTCTTACCACCCACGTATAGAAACTATTTTGTAGCCCGCGAAGTGCGTATAGTGTATTCAATTTCATTAATGTCAACTTTATGGTGTTAAATACTAAAAAGAATCTAATCTAGTCTAATCTAATCTAATCTAATCTAACTATATATTAAAGCAACATGATTTTTTCATATGGCATCATCCAAGTATTCAACCTTTTTTACCACCCATGTATAGAAACTATTTTGTATGCTGCGAAGTGCGTATAGTGTATTCAATTTCATTAATGTCAACTTTATGGTGTTAAATCCTAAAAAAAATCCAATCTAATCTAATTATATATTAAAGCAACATGATTTTTTCACATGGCATCATTCAAGGGCTTTCACATAGGATGCCACATAGGTGTCATGTGAGCAGTTTCCAATTTTATCATCTCCTCTTCTAAACACAATATGGAGTATGAACCCGTTTAGTTATGTTATAACCCATGATCCGGTTTCTCTTCAAATACAACCATCTTCATATGAAGATAACACTTTGAAAAATTTTGAAAAATAAATTATTGTGTGGTACAAGTCTCGAACCCGAGTCCTCATGTTTTAAATTAAAGATGCTTACCAACTCCACTAAAGTAGTTATTGTATTGGTTTTCTTGATTTATAAATGATATATTGTTAATTCATTTATAATTAATACCAGAAAATCATTAAACAATTAAGTTAGCATCCAATGTTGTATTCAAAGAGCCTTTTAGAGATTTATGAATTGTAAAATTTTGTTTATCACTATTAATATCATATGAATCTATAACGTATGTTATCATGTATATTACAAATTTAACTTTTTTTAACCACCCGTGTATCACACGGGCTCTATCCTAGTATGTACTAAATAAACATAATAATAATAATATTTTATGTTTTATGTACATAATAATAATAATAATAATAATAATAATAATAATTGACCCAATTACAAATTTTGTCCTTTAAAAAAAGCCAAATTACGGTTCGTGTCCTTTCCTTGCAGGCGGTGTCCTTTAAACTTTTTTTTTCTACACGTTATGTCCTTTACGCTAACTGGGTTAGAAAAACTCAGTTAAATGCCCTCACGTGAGGCGCATGTGAGGGTATTTTTGTCTTTTCGTCTTTCTGACTCCATACTCTTTCCACTGTTCCTCTTTCTCTCTCTAATCTAAACCACCGGAAACCACTGCCTTTTTTGCAGGTGGTCACCTTCTCCGGTCACCATCAAACCACTGTAGCCAAAAGCTCCAGCATAACGACCGCCACCGTAGCCACCGGAAGCTCCCCAAGAACCGAGATTCACTCTCTTTCTTACTCGATTGCATCTTTATGTCTTCGATTTGATTCAAAGACTATGAGCGAGCTCCGATTGGGGTTCCGATTTGGCTGGAATAAGATGAACAGAGTCCGATTTGGGCGGAATAGGATGAATGGACTTCGATTATGGTCCCGATTTGGCCGAAAACGATGAACAGACTTTGATTATGGTCCCGATTTGGCGGAAGACGATGAACGAGTTTCGATTAGGGTTTCGATTAGGGTTTTGATTCGACGTCACCTGCAACTCCTCTCCTCCACTCCGATTACCTCCGCTGACGTCACCACGAGCACGGCCGGTGGACACGGCAGCTACGGCCTTCGTAACCTTCCGCTTTCCGGAACACCGATTACTACTAACAGTAATAGGTAAACAGGTTGTTCTTCTGTAGCAACTGGAGTTTATGAGTATGAACGGTGTGTGTAGATGACAGCTAGCGGTGGTCATGTTATTATTGTTGATGAATTGGAGTTGGAAGAAGAAGAAGGGTAGGCAAAAAGACAAAAATGCCCTCACATGCGTCTCACGTGAGGGCATTTAACTGAGTTTTTCTAACCCAGTTAGCGTAAAGGACATAACGTGTAGAAAAAAAAAGTTTAAAGGACACCGCCTGCAAGGAAACTTAGAAAAGGACACGAACCGGTTTTTGGCTTTTTTTAAAGGACAAAATTTGTAATTCTGTCATAATAATAATAATAATAAGGTTTATTGAATTTTAATAATCCCTATTGACTGTATTGGCCGATAATAATCCCTATTCATTTTATTACAATTGGCGGTCCCAAATTTAAAAAAGTTGGCCCCCAATGGTCCCCCGTTAAAAATGACTTAACGGCGTTATACTTTTTTCTGAATTTCAAACTAATGTTTTAGGGCTTTTGATCGGAAGGAGGATACGTGTCGATTGATGTAAAACTTAGCTCGAAACGGTGCTCAACACTGGCGAAGCTTTACTAGGGCCAGGGGAGGCCCCGCCCCCCCACCCCCCCCCCCCCCCCCGGTTTTTTCGCATAGTAGTGTAAATTTACCTATTTTCATCCGGAATTTTTTATGCGTAGTGTAAATTTAGGTATTTTCGGCCGAAAATTTGAGTCCGGCCCCCCATTGTTAGTGAATTTTTCTATACATTTTGAGCTCGCCCCCCCCCCCCCCCCCCCCCCGGTGTCTTAGTCCAAGCTTCGCCACTGGTGCTCAAAAACGACAAAACAATGCTTCAATTCGGGTGTTTGAACTTACAATTAACAAAAATCAAGTTGTCTAGATCACCGTTTCGAGCTAAGTTTTACATCAATCGATTCGTATCCTTCTTTCGATCAAAAGCCCTAAAACATTAGTTTGAAATTCGGAAAAAAGTATAACGCCGTTAAGTCATTTTTAACGGGGGGCATTGGCGGCCAACTTTTTTAAATTTGGGACCACCAATGGTGATAAAATGAATAGGGATTATTATCAGCCAATACCACTCAATAGGGATTATTAAAATCCAATAAACCTAATAATAATAATAATGATAATAATAATAATAATAATATAGCAATTATAGAGTTTTATGTACACCTACCCAGATGTATTTGCTGGAGCTATAATTTTGACTGCTTCATTCCATGATAAGTAAATTTTTTGTCTCCGATAAATGAAGGTAACTTTGAATCCAGTAGCTGCATTAACGGGAGGAAATAATTGTTGACAAATTGAAGCCTCGTATATTTAAATAAACGAAGGAATATGTGTTTTGATTGTTAATTTACGTTTGTGAACATTCATTTATGTTTGTTGATGCATGTTCATTTATTTGCGTTCATTAATGACGACTCGTTTATGTGTGTTTAACCCATTTAACTATGTAATTTTATAAGTATTAAAACTAATTAAAGATGTTGGTAACCCGCCACTAACCCGTTAATGTTCATATATATTTGTTTGTTTGTTTATGTTCATACATATTTGTTCGTTCATGTTTGTTTGTGTTTGTTTATGGTCATGAACTGTTCTTTTAGAATGTTAACGAAGAAACATAAACATACACAAACACGTATATTTTCTTAACGAACGGACATGAACAAGAAAACTTGTTCTTTTAATTAGTCGTGTTTTTGTTAAGTTGAAAAAGCAAACATGAAAGCCCTTGTTTGTGTTTGTTCGTGTCATTCACAGGAATATATAGGATTAACCAACAAACCTTTCTTTCCACTTGAAGTGGTTGTAACTCATATGCAGCTCGGACAATAATTCCTTCTACCTAAAACATAATCATGACGAATGAGAGAGAATTCATTTAGGTTAAAAACTGGTAAAAAGGTATTTAAAATTTACCCTTGAATTATTAGCTTTTTTTTATAGTTTGTAAAGAACCTGATTATTTGACCACTAAATAAGACTTATATAAAAGGATTTGGACTGCCTGTTTAATAGTTAACCATGCACCTTAATCTATTGAATTCTGGAGGGACATTATCATAGTTGGTCGGATAAGAACAAAAATATTATTTAAGAAATATGAATGAAATGGATTTTAATTCATGTCAATGTAGAATTGTGCAGATGCATAGTTGGGATGTTTTTCACAGTACGTCTATCATGCATTAACACAAAATTTTAATATGGAAAACACAACTTAATCAAGTTCAAGCAAACGTGTCAAAATATATAAGCTTTTCTCGTTGGCCAATTTGAGATATACCTAAACCAAATTGGCTTGTCAAGTAAGCAAATAGGTCAAAAATAGGAGCTATAAAAATATTTATTAAAAGAATGGCAATTATCATATTAAATTTTTTAACAAAATTCATAGAAACACATTACCTTATCAATGGAATCCCAGTCTCTGACAGAATCCAGTTCGTTTTTCGCAACACTTCATCCTTCTCTCGATTACGAGGAAGTTGAGGTTTCCTATGAAACCTACTAATCAAATTCTTTGCGAATGAAAACCTTAAAAATATAACTAACCCCTTCAATTCAAGTTTTATAAACCCTAAATCAATTTAAACTTAATAACGACTAAGATCTTATTGATTAAACATATACAAATATATAAAAAGAAAAAGAAAAAATGCTACAGTGAAATCTTAAAACAAATGTTATTCTCGCACGTCAAAACCCAAAATAAAATCTGAGAGCAAAGAGCTCACCAGTAAATCAAAGAGAAGAGAGGAGATGGTTGATTCTTATTATCTTCTACATCTGAAGCTGTAATAATAAAATTAGGTCAAATTGAAACTTGATCGTATACTAATATAACAGTATTATTTGATATATTACATGCATCAAAATAAAGGATATATACGTACCTGGTTTTTGTGACGGGGAAGGTAGGCAGGGGTGGAGATCAGCAGTTGAAACTCTAAAAGTGGAATGTGCAGAACATGATGGTTATGATTTAATCGGACATAGGAGATGGGAGGTCATCAATTGAAGAGTGAAATTGATGGAGCAATTAACGTGATTGTTAATGCCTATAACGGATGATGCTTGAATGCGTCGGAGATAGTCAATAAAGCCGGAAACTTGTCGAAGACATAATAAGGTCATAAATATTACGGTGTCTTAGAGAGAGAGTGTGTAAGGAGGTGAAAACTTGTCTATCTTTATTATAATGTAATATAGATATAGATAATAAACTACCTATAACCCCACTAAGGGGGTGTTTGTTTGGCTCTTAATGGGATGGTTCAGATGTTTATCTCTTATTCGTCCAGACATTCAACTGTTTGTTTAATCCAAAACCCGCATCTTAATGGCTGAATGGGCCTCTTACCCATTCAGTCATAAACCAACGCTGAATGGAAAAACTACCTGATTACCCTTCTCCCTCTCCTCCATCTCCATCCAAAACGCACTATCTTCCTCTCGCTCGTTCTCCATTTTCGTAACTGTCAACACCATAACCACCGGCCATCTCCACCGCCATCTCCGTAATTGCATGATCAGGCTCTCGTTGAAGAAGTTCCGATGGGATTAGGTCAATTTTATTCTTGTAAACTTTGTTATTTTAACCTAATTATTATACAATTTTTGCAATTGTTAATCAATATAGCTTAATATTGTGTGTACCACGGATTAGGTTTGATGATTTTGACAAGTGATTGTAGGATTTTTTTGCTAATATGTTTCAGTTCGGTTAGACAACCTATAAATGATTAAATTCAGTATGCAAAGCTATTTGATATCATAGATGATGCTATGAAGCTTTCTGGACCATTGTATATTGGACAATCATAACCGTTTGGTTTTGGTTAATCGGTTTTGCATATTGATTCACTTCAGTTATTGGTCGGTTAACCTTAAACAAGATTTGGTCTTGCAAATAGGGCTGCTAGCCTTTTAGGTTTCAATTAATAACCAACTTTTTTACTTTAATTAAAGAATGAAACTTTTTATACGAATTAAACCAACAAATCAAAGCCAATGAGCATATTCAAACAAAAAATCGAACGTTTTCGGTTTAAATCCAGTTGCATGCTTGAAAAAGAAAATGTTTCAGTTATGTATGTGGTCAGTTACATCCTCAATTCATCATTCCAATCATTTCTAAATATCGGTGATTGATACTTCATTAGGAGAACAGGTTCTTGAACATGAGATTACTTCACAAGATAAGGCAGGTGCATTTGTTTTCATTCTTAAAGTTAATGAACAAATTAATAGGAGGATCTGGTAAACAAATATTCCTAGCTATTTTGATGTTTTTCCTAATGTTTCATTTGGCATTATGGCCTGTTGTGTTTTTGTGTTCACAACTATCTAATTATTATGATGTGAATTATGAATTTTGATTATTGTGATATGAAGTTAGCTTTTTGGTTTAGTTTTTAAGACAGCCTTTTATTATGAAAGTTTATATAAGAAGTTGGCTGCTATAACAAATTTACCCCTAGATGCACAAATTTACCCCTATTTGCGTCTTAGTTCAAATATTGTTGCTTCATTACCAAGATCAGATTTGGAATTGACTCGTAGTCATTATATATAGATGACTTGTACTTAATTATCTAATTAGTGTATTTGACAAGTTTGGCGCCACGGTGTTTTTAGGAAATATTTGTTAGTATATAATATACAATTTCAAGTTAAAACACAATTGTTTCTGCCTTGGCGGTTGTTATGGGTTGTTGTTCCAATAATTCTCAGGTTCGTTCAGCGCCCGTGTTCGAGTCTGTATCCACACGGGGCATTACTTACTCCTCTTGTCCGCCTAGGATATTTTTTTTTGTTTATTGTTTACTAATTAATTTCTTTTAGGTTTGTTATTGCTATGCGCATGTTCAACACGATTTCGTTGCAGAACTTTTTGCAGGTTTATTGTATGTTTGAACGCGTATTGGTTTTAGGTTCCGGACACATGTATTGTCTAGCCATGTGTCGTTTTCCACTAATGTTTAGTCGGCTGAAGTAATGGTCAGAAACACATGCAATCGGAATTGAACGAGCTCTCAGGTCGGTCAATTTCTGGTCCGTCGAGGTACTCAACAAAGATCACTTCAACTTTCTCCCATAATAATGATGGAATTCTAGAAGAATAGTTGGCTTTTGTGACATCCTTTCATTTTCCAGTGAAATTTTGTATCGACATTAATGAAATATTGTTAACTTTGAAATGTTAGTAATTTATGAAATATTTGTATAAAATGGATTGTTTTGCTGTATATGTATTTTATTTTGTATTGAGATATTGTCATTTTGGTTGGCTATAATGAAAGTTTGATCGTTTAGTACAGTTATTAAGAGCTCTGACTTAACAGCTTAACAAATATATTTCATTCGGCACATAATACTTTATAAGGGTAAAATAGTCATTCTGCACAGCCATTCAGAGGTTCAACCAAACAACACTTTACTTTACTGGTTCAGCACTTACCGGTTCAGAGTCTCTTAATCATTCAGACCTCTTAATGATTCAGCACTTAATGGTTCAGCACTTGTTAAACAGCCCCTAAGTCAACTAATACAATAAAGGAATTAAATGAGGATAAATTTAAAACAAATAAAATGAAATAAACTTCAACATAACGTCACTGGATGGACAATTTTGAGATTTTATTTAACTTCTTTTTTTATGATACGGATCCCCATCTGGTTTTATTTGGGCTTATTTTATTAGTTTAAAGTAGAGGTGCACAAATTGGGTTTTTTAAATATCCGGGTTCGGGTATGGAACCGGGTAAATCGAGTATTGGCAATACCCGGGTCGGGTTCGGGTCCGGGTATTCTCTCTAAAAACCATACCCTATGCATCGGGTTCGGGTCGTGTATCGAACCGGGTATTCTTAAACCAGGTATTTGAATACCATATTTTCGGTTATTGAAAAAACCCTATTTTTGGGTTTTTTTTGGGTATATATTGGATTTCTTTTAAGGGCTTACAACTTTTGGGGGTATTTTCGGTTATTTTTTGGGTAATTTCGGGTATAGATCGGGTATTTGAAAAACCCGGTTTTGGGTATTGGAAAAACTCGGTTCCGGGTATGGCCGTTTATGGAACCGATTCCGGTTTTCGGGTATTACCGGGTATAAATCGGGCCTGGTTCCGGGTACAGGTTTTGGTACTGAAATGCATACCATATCCGTACCCTACGGGTAGGGTCTGATACTGGTTCGGGTATTAAAAACCCAAAACCGGTTCCGGGTATTTTTTTTCGAGTCCGGTTCCGGGTTCGGGTTTTTTTGTGCATCTCTAGTTTAAAGTCTTCAACTTCTTTGGTCCAAGCCTAACAAAAAGTTTTATTTGAATTATGTATTGGACCTGGACTTCTCTGTAAAACTGTTATGGGCCTCTTCTGGGTTTGGGCCCTATGCAGTTGTACAGTCTACACAGGCCCAAAACCGACCCTACAATCTGGCGTGTCAATTAGATTATATTAATGTTAATGTTTTCTTATGTGTCACCGTAAGCCTTACTAACAAAATTTTGAAGGCGATGAGTGACATTTAGCTGCAAGGTTATTAAAGTGTAATTGAGTTGCAACTTGCAATGCAATGTTTTAAACAGAAAAAGCTGTTACCAGTTTCTCATACTTATTAGCTTGAATTTGCAGATTTTCTGCTACTAAAAGGATGCAAACATATAAGTTGCTTTCAGTTGGGCTTTATTTCATTCAAGGGGGTATATTGGAAGGATTGACTTCTATAAGTCAAAAGTTTTGTTTTGAGTTTGTTTGCTAACAAGATTGTGTTTAGGTAAATATTTTGGTTGCAGGTCATTTGGAGCAAACTGTAAAAAACATTGCTATTGTTTTATGTCAATTGTCTTAATCATTTTCAAAGAAATTATTTATGTGTCTGTGTCATTTGTAGTCTACAAATAGTATTTGATGGTCCGGTGTTTGAGCCACATAGATAAATAAAAGTAAACTACTAAACTGTTTCACATAAAGTATATTATTTCTATTTTGTTTTGCAGTAGCTGTCTAATATTTGTTAATTATATTGTTTAACAAATCTGATTATTTAAGGAATTAGTTGATATAACCACCATCTTATGTTCATCAAGGCTCATATAGCGGGATTAATGGTAGTAATGATAGTAGCTGGTGGTTTTATGGGAAAAACTAAAGTTTTACAAATAAAAAAGATTCAGTTGATCGTTGCTAGGAGATCACAGCTAATGTCTTCATTGCCATTTACCTTTCGTAGAACACGGTCTAGCTGGCGTCCTAGATCAAGACGGGCCCACTTACAGGTCGATTAATAGTTACATATCCAACTATGGGTTTGGTGTGTTAAGAGTAAACCGGGTTATTCCAACTGGTTCATATGTGTAACATTTCGGATTTTCTAAACCCGTATTCGTATGCGTTTAACCCGACCCGGGAATATTTTGGATCTTTATTATTAATCAAAAATCAAATATTTATAAATATTTAATTTTCCTATGTTCACACTAGGTCCTCATACTTTATATAATGATTAATTCCTTATTTTATGCATAACAAGTTCATTAATTAGCCAAATATCAATCTACAAGGAATAAAAGCGTCAAAAATCAAAATTCTACCCTAGGGTGGCCGCAGCGCTGCGTGGCCAGCCCCTCCCCCACCATCGCGTGGCGCCATGGTGCATCTGCACAGATTCCATGCTCGATCTCCTTTCCTAGTTCGTTTTTGACATATAAATCGCTTATTTTAGGCATAAATCGAGTGAATTAAGATCCAAGAAAAGGATATTAACCAAAATACAAGACCATACTCTTAGCTTAACAATCAAGCACGAAATCTCTGGCTTATTTCATTGATATTCTCATTAAAATCATATTTTGTTGCTTAAACGAGCAATATCACCATATTTGGTTCGTTTTTGCAATCTCTATATAAACATATCAATCTAACATGCCACAAACTTTACCCTAACCCTAAGGAAGCCTCCTCAGCCGTAACCTACCTCTGTTCATCACCAAACCCTTCGGTTTTTGCTTATTTGTTGAAGATACAAACTTGTTCGTTTGACTTTGCTTACGTGTGGACCTTTGACTCATCGGTTTTGTTGATTCTTTCACTTTCCAGGTAAGTTGTAAATATAGAAACCGTTCATACATATTTCCTAGTCAATATACTTCAATCAATTTCGATGGTTGAAGGGTGTTGACTGGTCAATTCGTTTAAAACCCGTTAAAAGACAAAACAGTCAACAAGTTCGACTTTACGTTTTCTTATACTACTGGACGGATTCAACGTTTGGTCCAGAAGGCTTTTATTCTCGTAATGAAATTTAAGGCTACTGACCAAAACCCAGATTCCGACTCGCTGTTCGGATTCTGGTTAGTACCGACTCGCTTAAACGTTTAATTTAACATAGCTTGAGTTCTGAACATCCGTTTGGATTGATTCCAGCAGCAACGAGTTCGTTTTTACTCATATTATCATATCTCAAAGTTTCAGGTTCTGATCGTTTATCTTGTTTGACGCGTAGTGGACGACTCGCTTAACTTTAACTCGTTTATTTGTAATCGTATTCGCTTGCCTTTAGTTCTAAGGTGAGTTTGATCATTCCCCTTTTTATCTACTATTTTCAAACGTTTTGGGGGCATATGCGTACTTATTATATTTTTCTATCATATATATATACATGAACTCGCAAACATAATCATTATGCGAATATCAATTAAATGTTATTTGTTAATTGCTACTTGTTTAATTGTTTACTTTATCGCATTCGTAGAGATCCAACATATTCTCATTATAGTATGATCATAAGGCCGTCTTAGTAACACAAGCCCGATTTGCTTGTCGAAGGTAAACGACAATTTTAGTCATTGAAATCAATGCCTGATTCTTTTGGCAACGATTTATTGCACATTAGCAAGTCGTTGGTTTGTATATGGTTTGTTATGGTTTGATTATTACCACATATGTTTGTTTGCGTATTTAACATTTATTTATCATATATATTATTGTTGTGTCAAAATCTGGTGATCATCTCACTCAACATGTGTTGTTGACAAACTCTTTTATTTTCTACGCATATGCAGGTTATCATGTAAATTGAAGATTGAAGTTTGGATAGTTAGTCAAGACCATAGGATTTAATGAAGACAAACATAATTTAAATTTATTATATTTATTTATTTGATTCGTTTGTTATATTTGGATATTGTGTGTACATTTGAAATAAAATAATTAAGTAGATATTGTCATTTATATTCATGATAGTATCTTCGAGCTGTAAGCAATCGGATTACACCCTGACATTTTCGCCTTAGGTCAGGGTGTTACAATATGCTTTCATGTTAGCAGACCTTTTCAGCTGTATTTTATGCAACTTACCTATATTGACATAAGAGCATATAGGTTGTTCCAACTAGGGTCAACTTTTTTCATTTGTTACACTCAAATCGATGGCCACCACCCCCACGCACGGGTGGTTAAAATACTAGTTTATACCTATAATTGTGAAAAGTGATTTGTTTCACAAACTTCTGCTATTCATCAAATGTGTAAGTGATTTTGTATTATGTACTAAGTTATTTTGTTTTTTTCCCCTTCATACGTGGTAAACATGGATCTCCTCCCCATATACTGACCTAGATATTAACTTAGAGAGGGATCGGTGAATATATTGTTAAGAAGTTGATGACTTTGTCAAACATCAATAAATACATTTGGGGTTTTTTTAACCATATAATATTCATTTTCTCTTAAGAAATTAGGGCATTAAAAGCTAACTGTATAGCAAATTACACATCGTTCTATGTATATAGATAACGTAGTTGGTCCAATTTGTTAATATTTCTGCTTTTACTATTTATTATTTTTATCTATTTGCAAAGCTACTCTAATATGTTGTCCTTATTTTATTTTATTTTATTTGGATTTGTGTTCTTGAAGAAACGTGGATCGGCTCACTGGTAGACGATCAACTTTCCTCGGGTATGAGTATGCTATTTCACCGATGGTTCTCCGGAGTATGAGTTCTTCCACCTACAAAACGAGCAGCACCGTGAACTTACCCCTCAGAAAGGGACAGAGGGGTCCTCTTTGGGGTAACCCTCCGGTGTGAGAATAAGAGATTGTAGGAGAAGATAATAATAATCTGAGAGTGAGTAAGGAATTGGAATGTATTTTCTTGCTTACCTCCCCTTGTGAAGGTGGTGTGGTATTTATAGTGTTAGGGTTTCCAATGATTGGGCTCAGATCCCATTAGGGCCTTTTTGGCCTCCTCCTATTGCTTTGCGCCACGTGTCCTTAGGACACATGGTGCTTTTTCATTGATTATTCTCTGACCCAGGCATTTTACCTGACCCGTGTGCAATCACATGGTAGCACATGGGTTTTGCTGAGTTGTCCACCTTTCATTGGCAGCTGTCAACATCTGCATATTCTTATTCCTTAAAGGATACCTTCTGGAAGGTTGTCTGACGAGCACAATCAAGGTTGTCCTTATCCTGATTTGGATAAGGACGAGGTTGATTATGTGCACGTGTGATATGCGCCTATCCTGAGGATGCGCGAAGTCTTCTCTTTATTCTCACGCGCAGATGTTTCATGCGCAGATGTGATATGCGCAAGCATATGTAATATGCGCCACGCGCAGATGTGATATGCGTGAGCATATATGATGCGTGAGCATGCGATATGCGCCACGCGCAGATGCGCCACGCGCAGATGTGATATGCGTGAGCATATATGGTGCGCGAGCATGTGATACGCGTGAGCATATGTGATGCGTGAGCAAATATGATATGCGTGAGCATATGTGATGCGCGAGCATATGTGATATGCGCCGTGCGCATAGGTTTTGGCTTTGTGCCTTCATGATATCTTGATTTCAAGCCTCTTGTCTATATCTTGTGGGTTGACCCGCCCCGCTCGATGTTAAGGCGGGTACATACCTCTTCAAGCCCCCCAGTCTAATGTGTGTTTTGTCTCGCGCGAGCGAGGTAAGATAGATATTAGACTTAATAGTTCTCTTTTAATAGGGTTTTGTCTTTTTCTTTTTTATTTCTCATCGTTGCGCGAAATTCTATCCTTTTGGTTAAAATGAATCGTCCATGTACGTGGTTGGTTGGTGCTGACATGCGTCAGAGATGGAGACATGTGTCAGACTTTTCGTGTGCTCGAGGTGCTACAGTTGCCTTTCATGTCCCCTCACACAGTGTCAGGAACACGTGTCGCGCTCGCGTTGGCCTGCACCTGCGAGTGGGGGCGCGTGAACTCTGATCAGTACCTGTATCGTTCCCTTTTATGTCCCCCCACACAGTGTCAGGAACACGTGTCGCGCTCGCGTTGGCCTGCACCTGCGAGTGGGGGCGCGTGAACTCTGATCAGTACCTGTTTCTCTCTCTCCTGGGCCTATAAAAGCAAGCCTTTTGAGTTGTTATTCTTCATCTTCATTGTTATTTCAGAGCTTTTTCTTTCCTTCCATTGTTATTCCGATTAAGAGCTTGTCTTTTGCTTCCAGATTTCCGTTCTTGAAGTAACCTCTGTTTGATTCACAATTGTATGTCTGATAACCCAGACACCACAATCTCCCCAAGCAAACGCCGTGCAAAATCATTAGTCATGTCCACTTTGAAGAAGACCGGCAAGGGAAAACGGGCTGCTGAGGCCTCGTCGGAGGAGGTGGGGAAGGGCAAGACAGTAAAGAGGTGGGATGAGATTCCCTGTAAATTGAGACAGCCTGATTTTGACAGTCTCATCGCCTCTCAGGGTTTTCTCCCTGAGTATGGTTGTATGCTTCCGGCGGCCGGGCAAACGGCGGCAGATCCGCCCACCGGCTATATCTCCTTATATTGCCATTTTTTCACTCACTGCAACCTTCGTCTCCCGATGACAAGGTTTATGGGTGCGCTGCTTAAATTTCATGGGATTCACATATCCCAAGTCCATCCTTTTGGACTTGTGCGCATGACTCATTTTGAGTTCATGTGCAAAGCTCAGCGCGAGGAGCCAACCCCTCGGCGCTTTCAATTTTTTTATAAGCCAAAAATCCAAGATTCTTGGTTCTCATTCGTTCCTCGCAGTCAGAAGGTCAAGTGCTGCACTGTTTTCTTCAAGAGCCTTCATGACTGGTCTGAGAAATTTTTCTATATTAAGGCTGGTGTGATTCCCATCCGCATGACCATGCGCGCGATCACTTCTGCGCCCGCGGATGTGAATGTTCTTAAGAACCCTACTGGCGCATGGGTTAATAAGTTGACTGCTGAACCATCCCCCGCCAAGAATATTTGCGAGGAGGCGTTGGTGGGGGTTGGCATAAGCAGGAGGTGGGCCGACAGCGCAACTGAGCCTGTTATCCAAGTTGATGGATTATGTGAGTTATTAGCTCATTGCATTATTTCTGTGCGAATATAATTCGTTTTGCTGATATCATTTGTCTTGTTTTATGCAGTAAGCAAGGAGTACGTCCACGCCGCCTATGATGAGCATATGGAGGGTGGCTCTGTCGCGCTGGGCGCTGGGGAAGTTAGCTTCCCCGATCGCTTCGCTGATATGTTCATCCCTGTTGATTTGGGATTTTGCTTTGACAGCGATGCGCCTGGTAGGCCTTTGTACTTATGCTTATGCCTTTAGAATACCAAATTTGGTTAACATTTCTGTTGCACGTATTGTAGATGCGCTCGAGAACTATGAGCTGGAGCTCGCGGAAGAAGAGGTGGAGGAGGAAGCTGAGGTGCCACAACTCAAGCGTAAAGCTAAAGGGAAAACTGGCGCAGGGGCCAGTAAAAAACAGAAGAAAAATGATGCCCCTGTTGCTCAGGATCCTCCTACTCAGGCGAAGGGACTTAAGAAAACCAAGGGGTTTACCTCCAAGGTTTCCTTGTCTTCTTTGCCTCAAGGTGTGGGCAGTCCTCCTGTCCACACGAGGTATGGTGCCGCCACCTCCTCTCTTCGCGCGGCGGAAAAGGGAAGCGGCGCTGCGCCTGCTGTTTCCTCTTCAACAGGTATACTTTGTTTATACTTTATGGTTTTATGAGCGTGATTCCGATAGAGTTATTAATGAATCTTTGCTCACTCAAATGTTTGTAGAGCCGGCGACCTTGGTGGATCAACCTCAGGCGCAACAAGGTACCGAGGCTGCGCCGAAGGTTGCTTTGAAGTCCCCTGTTTTGCCCTCAAAAAGGGGGAAAATGGACTTCATGGCGATGTTTAACTCGCGAACGGCGGTGCGCCAAGGTATATATTGCGCTTTTATTTTCTGACTTTTTTCTTTTTAGATCAAGTCTTGAATCATTTCTCTTTGTTGGTTTTTTCATAGGCATTATAGCTGGCACACAAGCTGCTGGCGGCACTGCTGGCACCGGCGCCAGCGCCGTTGGTTCTGCTCCTGCTCCTGCAAGCACTGAATCTCCCCTCATTGGGATTACTAAGGAGCAGGAGGCTGTTTTACGCGCTGATCTCGCGGCGTCGAGACCTCCCTCACCTCCTCCTGCGCGCAGCCCTCCTCGCGAGACTGGTTTTGATTTTTCCAGGTCGCAGGAGAAAAGGCCTGTTACAGAGGAAGATGAGGAGGCCCATTTTGAAGACTCCGATGGCGGCCGCGCAAGCCCTGTAGCGCCACGAGATTTCGTGGCGCAGTCTTCTCATGGGGCTGGCGCTGACTTTTCTGCTTGCTCCCCGCAGGTATAAGTTCGTTTTGCTCCGCTGCGCGGACTTCCATATTAGTGTTTAGATGACTAGAACGTTGCTTTGTGTTTGCAGGAAGCCGATCACATATACCGCCCGAGATGGAATATTACTGAGGATAGCTCATTTCAGTCCATGGGGGTGTGTGAAGACTTTTGGGCTCACTCCGTGCCTCCAGCTGAAAGGAGGTTTCAGGAGGAGCGCGCCCGCGTGGACTTGCTCAACGACCATCTTTTCGCTGGGTCAGCGTTCTTTGCTGCCTCCCAAGAGCTTCGCTATGATTAAGTAAAGGTGCGTGATGCTCTTGCGGAGGCCAAGCAAGAGGCTAAGGTATCTGCTTGGAATCTTTCTGACGCTCGAGAGAGAGCTGAGAAACTCCAAGCAGAACTCAGCGAGAACCGAGCAAGTGCCAACGCTGCCTTCGTGAAGCGCGGGCATGAGCTGCAGGCTGCACGGGAGAAGCTGCAGGCAGCAGAGGCGGAGGCGGCCAAGTATGCGCGGCGAGTGCGCGACTTGGAGGTGGATGCAGAGGCGCGTGACCAAGCGCTTGTGCAGTCTATCACTGACAAATCTTCATTAGAGAGTGAGGTTGCGCGCCTGAAGAAGGAGCTTGAGGCCGCGCGGGCAGAGAAGGATGAAGCCCTGGCGACGGCAGCGTCTAGCCAAGAAGCGCTCGATGCTGCGCGAGCGGAAAGGAAAGAGGCCTTGGCGGCAGCAGCGTCCGACAGAGAGGAGCTGAAACAGACCAAGGAAACTGTTGAGTTGTTAAACTCTCAGATTCCTGCTCTTGAGACGTCTGTTTCTTCCCTCACGCAGGATCGCCAATGGCTAGTCTCACAGGGTATGACTCGTTGCGCTTATGCGATGAAATACTCAGACGAGTTTCAGACCCTTGTGATGGATTGCAACGCTGCCTCGCGCTTGGTGGGTCGAGCTGAAGGGTTTAAGGATGGCTGTGAATATAGCATGCTGAAGAAGAACCCATCCGACTACCCTTATCAGATCGACGTTGTCTGCGCGGACATGGCCGAGGTGGGGGAGAATTATTTGAATACTCCCATTCCCATCCTTGAGCTGGTATTTTAACCTTAATGAGTTTACATTGATTTATTTTCCTAGTCTTTTTGTACTCACACTTTTCCTTATCCTTTGCAGATAGCCTTGCTTGCTGATCAGCCCGATCTCGGCGCTCTAAAGAAATTACTTGACGAGTGTGAAGGGGCTGGTGGCTGCGATGATGGCTCGGGCAATGCTGCCTCTGCTAGCGGCTCTGGCGTGGCCAAAGGACCCGCTCCTGACACTATTGTGATAGAAGACGACTCCATTCAAGACGAACAGCTTGACTATGGCAAGTTTGGAGATGACGAGGAGCGGGCTGCGCCAGATGCTGAGGGAGGTAATGATGAGGGCGATGAAGAGGCTGACGTCGACATAGAGACTTGAGAAGCCCTTCATGTTTTTTTTTTTTTTTATTTTTTTTTATTTGCAGTTTGTATCTCATCATTTTGTAAATTTGTAACCTTCTATGTTTTGGAATGAAATTTTGTTTTTCCCTTATTCGCATCTTGCGCATTCCCCATTCATCTCTTTATATTGCATGTTTGCTTGTTGAATATAAGATATGCTTGCACGTTGAAATAAGAACAAGGTTGTAAGGAAATTATTTTACTTAATCCTTGTCATATTTTAAGTGATTTTGCAATATCCTGACTATGTTGACACGTGCCTTGGCGTTTCATTATTCCTCTTTTGCGCGACGTTATCGCGCATTTATTATAGGGAATTATTAGTTTTTTAGCCTTTACGTGTCAGTATGTGTTACTCTGATATCCATTACAATTCCATGCGCGACCTCGACCTGAGACCTTAACAACTATGTTTTGGCATGTGCTTTGCCTTAGTTGTGCTTAGGTATTTTTATGGTCTAGCTGCGCAGCATGTAGGATGGATCTTGTGAGTGATTTGAGCTAAGGCTCGTATTATTGGGCTAAGGCCCTGAGCTAAGGCTCATATTATTGGGCTAAGGCCCTGACGTTTTAGAGTTAAAACTCGTTAACGCGTTTGAGCTTGAAGCTCGCGCATGTATGTTTTACTTCGTTTTATTTTTGTTTTGATGTCAATACAATGTTGTCATATTGCTCAAAATTAATAAAGGGAAGTGTGAAACATGTATGCAAAAGGTAATAGAACACCCATTAAGAGAAGATAGCGCGTATCATTATTCATAATGGCTTAAAAAGCCTTGATTACAATCTTGACAATTTTTACATGAAACATTTTCTAAGCTGTGCTGCGTTCCATGCGCGCGGGATCTTCTTTCCATTCAAATCTTTTAAAGCGTATGCGCCTTTTCCCAATTCTTCCGAGACTTGATAAGGTCCCTCCCAATTGGGGGACATCTTTCCCGGGGGTATCGCGCGGCTAGCTTCATTGTTTCGAAGGACAAAATCATTCTTCTTGAAGTGGCATTCTTTCACGCGCTGATTGTAATACTTTTCTAGTTTTTTCTTGTATTTGGCTTCACTGATGATAGCCGCTTCTCTGCGCCCTTCAAGTAAGTTGAGATCCAACCTTCTTTCGCGCTCGTTATCAATCTTACTCATCATGAGCACTCTATGGGATGGGCATCCAATTTCTGCTGGAATCATAGCCTCCGTTCCATAGGTTAGGCTAAACGGGGTTTCGCCATTGCTGGTTTTGCTTAATGTCCTGTGCGCCCACAGGACATTAGGTAGCTCCTCGACCCATGAATGGGATTCTCCCTCCAACCGTTTCTTCAGCCCATTTAGCAAGCTTTGGTTCGCGCGCTCCACTTGGCCATTCCCCTGAGGGTGGTATACTGAAGTGAAGATTTGGTTGATGAGCAATTCCTTGAGCCAGCTGGATATCTTCCTGTCGGTGAATTGTTTGCCATTGTCGCTCACAATTTCCATGGGCAGGCCAAAACGGCATATGATGTGGCTCCAAATAAATTGCTTCATCGCCTCGGCTGTGATTTTTGCTAGTGGCTTGGCTTCAACCCATTTTGTGAAATAGTCTACTGCCACTACCAAAAATTTTACTCGCCCTTGCACTTGCGGTAGGGGACCCACAATATCGATTGCCCATTTGTGGAAAGGCCATGCGGAGGTCACCGGAATCAAGTTGTTCTTTGGCCGCATGGTGTTTGGCGCATAGCTCTGACACGCTTTGCATTTTTGGATCTCTTTTAACGCGTCCAAGTACATGCCTGGCTAATAGTAACCTGCGCTCATTGCCTTGGCAACCACCATGCGCGGGCCAGCATGTATTCCACAGATTCCTTCGTGTATCTCTCTGATCACATAGCTTGCTTCCTCAGCATCTAGGCATTTCATGAGCGGTCCAAGATAAGAGCGTCGATATAATGTACCATCAAGCAGTTCATAGTTCTGCGACTTGTGTCTTATCTTCCTCGCCTGTGCGCGATCGTCCGGTACCTTTCCCTCCTTCAAGAATTCCATTATTGGAGTTATCCATGATGAAGGGGTTGTATGAATTACAAGGACAGACTTCGCTCCCACCGACGGGTTACTCATTACTTCTACCCTGACATCTTTGCCAAAGTGATCGAAGCTGGTTGATGCCATCTTACTCAGCGCGTCAGCAGACTTGTTTTCACTGCGCGGAATATGTATGATTCTGAAGAAGTCAAATTGCTCGATGAGCTTTTTCGCCTGCTCTAGATACAGAGGCATGGTGTTCTCCTTGGCATCATAAAGGCCATTGACCTGTGCTGCTACCAAGTATGAATCAACATGGGCCTCTAGCTTTTTAACTCCGAACTTGTGCGCGATGCGCAGACCAGCCAGCAGGGCTTCATACTCAGCTTCATTGTTGGTGCTCTTGAAATCCAATCTGATTGCGTAAGTATACTCATGACTTTCTGGATCCACCAGCTTGAGGCCTGCGCCGGACCCTTCATTGTTTGAAGCTCCATCAGTGAATAATCTCCAAACATTTTCTTCATTATTGGCTCGCGGAGGGTCTACCTCGCGCTGAGCCTCTTCAATTTTTCCTTCAGGGATTTCTGCGATGAAATCAGCTAAGACTTGTCCCTTTATTGCTGGACGGGGCTTATAGGCGATCGTGTGCTCTCCTAATTCCAGCGCCCATTTTGTCAGCCTTCCTGAGAGCGCGGGACGCCGCAAGACTTGCTGGATGTTGTAACCAGTCAGAACTTCAATAGGATGACCATTGAAATATCTATGAAGCTTGCGCGACGCGTGTGTTAGTGACAAAACTAACTTTTCCATGATGGAGTAGCGCGTCTCAGGATCTGTCAGCACCCGACTCACATAATAGATTGGTGTTTGGATTCCCTTGTGATCCACCAACAACACTGCGCCGATGGCGCGCTCTCCTGCTGACAGGTACAATGTTAAAGTTTCGCCAGGAAGTGGAGCTATGAGCGCAGGCAGATTTATCAGACATTCTTTTATCTCACTGAAAGCTTGCTCGGCCTCAGGCGTCCACTTGAATTGGCTTTTCTTTAGGCAATTTCTCAATGTGTTAACGAATGGGGTAGATTTGCTTGCATGGTTCGCTAGGAACCTGTTGATTGATACCAATCTACCATTCAACTTTTGAACTTCTTTTATGGTGGATGGTGAGGGCATGTCAAGGATAGCCTCCACCTTCTCTGGGTTCACCTTGAAACCATCCTTGGTGACCATTACACCGAGAAATTTCCCTTCTTCTACGCCAAATGTGCATTTGCTCGGGTTGAGCTTCATGTTTACTTCCTTTAGGCGCCAAAGGGTTTCTTCGATGTCTTTGAGCATTTGTTTTTCCTCCCTGCTTTTGATCACCAAATCATCCACGTAGACTTCTAGGTTTCTTCCAATTTGCTCGTTGAAAACCGCGTCCATGAGTCTTTGGTAGGTGGCTCCCGCATTTTCAAACCAAAGGGAATTTTTGTGTAACAAAAAACACCCTTGTCGGTTCTGAAGGCAGTCTTGTCCTCGTCTTGTGGTGCCATTTGAATTTGGTGATAGCCCTTATAGGCATCCAGAAAACATTTGAGCTTAAATGGCGCCACGGAGTCCACCTTCGCGTCAATGTTTGGGAGGGGGTAACAATCTTTTGGACATGCTTTGTTGAGGTCTTTGAAGTCAATGCACATCCTCCATGACCCGTTGCTCTTCTTTACCATCACAGGATTGGCTACCCATGTCTGGTATCGTATTGGGAGGATGATGTTTGCGCGCAGTAGATCCTCTACTTGCTCATTCATGGCCTTTGCCTTCTCATCCCCCATGATTCTCTTCTTTTGAGCAATTGGCTCTACGGACTTGAACGTGTTGAGAGAATGTTGCGCCAGGTCTCGCGGAACTCCAGTCATATCGGAATGTTGCCACTCGAAGACCGACATATACGTTGTGAGCAATCTTTTCATTCTCAACCTTGTGTCGTCTGATATCGTAGCTCCAATTGTGATTGTTTGCTCTGGGAATTTTGGGTTGAGAATTCATTCCTCTGGCGCGTTGTTTGCCATTGGAAGTTTCATTATCCCTTCCCGCGGAATACTTGTCACTGCGCACAAATGATCTCGGTATACAAATGTTACACCTGTTGGTGTTAGGAACCCCAACGCGCCGTGCGCTGGCGACGGTATGGCGTTGAATTGGGCAATCGTTCCTCTACCCAAGATCATATTGTGGCATGAAGTGGTGGGCAAGACCAAGAAGTTGACAATTTCAGCTCGCTTGTGTTTCTCATCCCCCATAGTTAGTTCAAATTGTATCTGACCTAAGGGGTGAATGATTTCATTTGAAACACCCGAGATTGGTGCATTCACAATTTCGAGCCTTGCTTGGTTTGCTGGATCCAACTTCCTGAAACATTGCTCATACATGATGTCTGATTCACTGCCAGTGTCCACCAGGACTTTTGACACTTCATAATGAGCAA
Organism: Bidens hawaiensis; assembly: GCF_021521415.1. NCBI lineage: Eukaryota > Viridiplantae > Streptophyta > Magnoliopsida > Asterales > Asteraceae > Bidens > Bidens hawaiensis. The sequence goes on from NW_027491324.1 coordinate 2,009,224, forward strand.
TGTGTGTAGTGATGACTAGAGGACTGCTGATAGAAGGGCCTCCCCTGATTCTTGGGAAGATTACTTGTTGCTCGCGCCAATCTCCTTGGACTTGCGCGCTTCTCTTTCTCGATCTTTGCCCTTGCCTTCCTCCCTCGGCTACACAGATTCTTTTGAACTTTTTGCTGGCTGAAGCTCCATCTGGTTGTTCATTCTCTGGTCTTGGGTTTTTCACCAGGTGAGCCAACTTGCCTGATTTCACATCTCTTTCAATCGCATCCTTCAAATGGTGGCATGCATCGGTGTTGTGCCCTGTGGACTTGTGAAACTCACAATACTTGCCACTGTTTGGTGGTCCCTTATAGTGTAGTGGCTTGGGGCTTTTAAACTGGACATTCTCTGTGCTTAACACTTGTGAAGGCGTTTTAGTGAGAGGAGTCCATATTCTTGGTAGAGGTCTGTTAGGCTCTCTGCCCCCCTCCCTCTTGTCACTCTCTCCGCGATTACGACTGTCTTTTTGGGGCTGGGGTGAGCTTGGTTGCGCCTGCTTTTCTGCGGGAGAAAAACTGGTTTGTTGCAACCTGGACCATACAGAGTTTTGTTTGCCCCTCCTTTCGTTGTTGCGCGGTGCTTCTGCTTGGTGCCCTCTTTCTCTTGCTCTATCTTGGGCAATTTGTTTTTCATTTCGCGCGAAGACTCGCGATGCTTCCATTAGCTTGGCCCAAGTGGTTGGCATGCCATCTCTGCTCACGAGAGCTCTGCGGAGTTGATCACTGCGCGCACCTTGTATAAAGGCCACGCGCAAGAGTTGCTCAGTGATACCTCCAATTGCAAGAGATTCCTGATTGAAACGAGTTATGTAGTCTTCAATCGTTTCATCATTCCTGCGCACGCAGTGCATGATGTCATCAGGGTCGCGCGTGTGTCTGCGCTGCTGTACGAAGTGAGCTTGGAACTTCTCCAATAGCTCTTCGAACCCATCGATTTGCCCAGTCGGCAAGCTTTCAAACCAGACACGCGCCGCACCCGTTAGGCAGCGAGCAAACATGTGACACCATGTTGGCATCGTCCAGCTTTCTAGGTTTCCAGTGTTATAAAAACCTTGTAAGAAATCGTCTGGATCTGTTGTGCCATCGTACTTGCCCAACCCACTTGGCATCTTGGTTTTGTGTTGAATGGGAGCCTTCGCGAAGCGCTCAGTGAATTTTGAATGCTTCACCAAGATGGCTGGTCTGTACGGTGTGGTTACGTCCACTTGCCCTCTCGCTGGTGGGCTGTACGGTGTGTACAGATCCAGATCGGCTTTGGCTCCAGGCGCCATGTTCATGTGCGCGCGGAGCTGTGAGCCTCCTGCATGAGTATCTCGCGTCTTCCTCATGCTGTGCACTTCTTCATCACTAAAATCAGCGTGTTCAGTGTGAACAGAGTGACCATCTTTCGGCGCGCGCGCCCTTTTTGTTGTTCCTTGAATGGTTTGCTTATCAAACGCGAGCCTTTGTGTTAGGTCGGCTAACTTTTTGTGTTTGACCAGCTCATTGTATTTGTCCATTAAACGCCGTTGTTCGTTTATGAGCCATTCTTTAGGGTCATTTGTTTCATCTTCTGGACCCATTGGTCCTTTTTGTTTCGCGCCGGTCAAATTTTGGAACGTGAGATCGTCTGGAGGAGTTTCAGTCTGGCTATGAGGAGTTGTGATGAAGGGATGGTTACTGGTGGTGCGCGCAGAATCACGCGGCACCCTCAGAAACTGCTGTCCCTCATTAACATCCTCACGCTCAATATCCTCCAGAACTTGATCGCTGTTTCGAACACCAGAAACCATGGTGAAGTTTTTCAGAGAGAACTGACGAGATGGTGATTTTGTTGCCGTTGTAACAGGTGATGGCGCCAATGAAGAAACGTGGATCGGCTCACTGGTAGACGATCAACTTTCCTCGGGTATGAGTATGATATTTCACCGATGGTTCTCCAGAGTATGAGTTCTTCCACCTACAAAACGAGCAGCACCGTGAACTTACCCCTCAGAAAGGGACAGAGAGGTCCTCTTTGGGGTAACCCTCCGGTGTGAGAATAAGAGATTGTAGGAGAAGATAATAATAATCTGAGAGTGAGTAAGGAATTGGAATGTATTTTCTTGCTTACCTCCCCTTGTGGAGGTGGTGTGGTATTTATAGTGTTAGGGTTTCCAATGATTGGGCTCAGATCCCATTAGGGCCTTTTTGGCCTCCTCCTATTGCTTTGCGCCACGTGTCCTTAGGACACCTGGTGCTTTTTCATTGATTATTCTCTGACCCAGGCATTTTACCTGACCCATGTGCAATCACGTGGTAGCACATGGGTTTTGCTGAGTTGTCCACCTTTCATTGGCAGCTGTCAACATCAGCATATTCTTATTCCTTAAAGGATACCTTCTGGAAGGTTGTCTGACGAGCACAATCAAGGTTGTCCTTATCCTGATTTGGATAAGGACGAGGTTGATTATGTGCACGTGTGATATGCGCCTATCCTGAGGATGCGCGAAGTCTTCTCTTTATTCTCACGCGCAGATGTTTCATGCGCAGATGTGATATGCGCAAGCATATGTAATATGCGCCACGCGCAGATGTGATATGCGTGAGCATATATGATGCGTGAGCATGCGATATGCGCCACGCGCAGATGCGCCACGCGCAGATGTGATATGCGTGAGCATATATGGTGCGCGAGCATGTGATACGCGTGAGCATATGTGATGCGTGAGCATATATGATATGCGTGAGCATATGTGATGCGTGAGCATATGTGATATGCGCCGTGCGCATAGGTTTTGGCTTTGTGCATTCATGATATCTTGATTTCGAGCCTCTTGTCTATATCTTGTGGGTTGACCCGCCCCGCTCGATGTTAAGGCGGGTACATACCTCTTCAGTTCTGTTTATTGTTTTTGGTACAATTTTACGAAGCTAACTTACATTGAAAATAATCTAAAGCTACGTTAAATGCCTTGAATGCTGCTGCTGGACCCTTTGTCTCTTTGTACTGGTGTCTGATTTGTGCATTTTGAACCTTTGATACCAACTTGAATAATTAAAAACTAATGTTTTATTTTTCAGTAGCTGGATGCAGTGGCGGCCCAATGGTTTAGGTAAAGCGAAGTAAAAATCAGGGGCCTTTGCATTGTCTTTATTTGTTTAACAAAATTTGATACGTTAGCTATACACAAGAATCTAGATAGATTTTTCCACGCCTAACTACAAAATATAAGTAATTTGCTTATAAAATTTCAGCTTAAGTTTTCTTCAATTACTTGGATAAAAAAAAAGTATCTTAGTTAGTACAAAACTAAAAGAAAAGAAATACATGAGGGGGGGGGGGGGGGTTGAATGGAAGATAACTATCACAATAAAAAAATAATTGATTTTTCTAGAATAAAATTGAAAGAAAGAGTTGAAAATTAATGAAATTAGATATGTCTTGGGCCTAAAAGGGACTTTTCATTGGCATTTGCATGCAAAAATAAAAAAAACGAGGAGCACTGGGATTCGACGGTGACCATTCACAAACACAGCTCACTGCTTTTACCACTCCATAGTAGCAAAGATATATGTATACCATATTAAGAGCATGTTTGGGATTGAGTTTAAATAATGCTTATTGGTTTTTTCAAAAAGCCATTTTGAAAATCCATTATTTGGGGTTTTTGGAAACTGCTTTTTAACCCTTTTAAAAAGCTAAAATAAGAAAGATTTTTGTGATTATCAAACATATTTTAATTTATTGGCTTTTTAAAAACACCAATAAACCAATAAACATTTTTCAAACTCAATTCCAAACATGCTCTAAACATAAGATAATATACTTTATATTTATAATTTTGTTTTCTTAATTTTTTTAAACGAGGCCGTAAAATTTTGGGGGCCTAAAACTCTCGCTTTACTCGCTTAGCTTATAGGGCTGGCCCTGGCTGGATGCAGCCATTATGTTTGGTTTACTACTTTTGAAAACTTTTGTAAAGGCCTGTGGCTAACGAATTACGCCAATACGCCGCATGGCACAGTTTAATAACTAGTTATTATTAATTGATGACATTGTTAAACACAAATAGTGGCCTTTATCCATATTAGTCTATTAGAGATCCCTTTTCCTAAATCTTAACTTAACCATCAATCTTTAAACATATGCAGAAGTGAGAATTAACAAGAGAAACTTAAGATACAATCTTTAATGCAAAATGTACAAACCCCAATAGCGTAACCATCAATTAAGAAACTCAAGTTCTGAGATTTAAGCTAAAATGATCTCCAAGCTAAATTTATATGTTTTTTTTTATATTACTCCATCACATATATCTTTCTAATCATAACTCAATGAGCAATCTTTAAAACATCTTTTACGTGAGATTTATGATAACTATATCTTTAAACATGAATCAAAAACATGTAACTCTAATCATGATTATTTGATAAATAACATAACTAAACATCAAAATATAACAAGACTTGTGAGACACATAATCCTTAATGAAGATGATGATGAAATCATAGTGTTTAAAGTGAATCCATAATGTCCCTTACAAACACGTCTTTGATGACGTGTTAGGCCTTAACGAGTCTTTCACGACCTGTTAACTTACAACGCGCGTCTTTTCACGGCATGTTAGCCTCTAATGCGTCTTTCACGACATGTTAGCCCTATTAATTGTTTTTTTTTAATATTACATTATTATAATTAATTTAATACATATTTACTATTTCTTTTATAACTTGTAATATATAAATTTATATATAATTTTAAATATGTCGTTGAGACGTCTTTATTTTTCTACATGTTGTCATAAATTTTACTCAAAACTGAGTGTCAAATTGATATTAAAATGTTCAATAAATGTTTAATAAAATTTAACTAGTCTCGTTTTAAGTAAAATTTATGCCAACGCGTAGATAAAAGTAATTAAGTCTCAACAGTATATTTGAAACTTTATAAAACTTTATGCATTATAAGTGATAAAAGAAAGGACAAATATGCAACAAATTAATTATAATAATGTAATATTAAAAAAAATTAATAGGGCTACCATGTCGTGAAAGACGCGTTAGAGACTAACATGCCGTGAAAGACGCGCATTGGAGGTTAACAGGTCGTGAAAGGCACGTTAAGGCCTAACACGTCGTCAAAGACGTGTTTGTAGGGGAAATATCTGGAAACATTTATTTAAATGGACAAAAATGAAATCTCCTATTATAATTGGGTCATTTTGGGAATTTTTCCTATAAAATAAGTTAAATCAAGTTAAATAAAAATAAATTCAAGATTTCAATAAATCAAAATATCCGAATTACATTCCCGAGTCGGTTTAAACATAAATGAATACAAATACAAAAAATCCGAGATATTACAGTCTTCCCTACTATTGGGAATTTCGTCCCGAAATTAGAGAAAACTAAAAAAAATAGTGTTAAAAATAATTAAAGTTTAAAGAAAAACCTTTTTTAAATAAAATTTAGAGTAAAGTGCCATTTTCGTCCCTGTGGTTTAGCAATTAATGCAAATTTAGTCCAAAAAGTTTATTTTTTGCATATGGACCATCCACGTTTCCTAATTTTTGCCAATTACATCCAAATCACTAACCCCGTTAAATTAATCGTTAAGTCAGGGGTAGGCATGTCTTTTCACTTTCTTTATTATATGACTACAGTGACAAAATTGTTGCTAATTTCGTCAAAATTGTTAACTTAGTATAAATTCAACGTTAACTCAGGGGTGTTACTGTCCTTTTACATGTTTGGTTACATTATTATTATTATTACACTAAGCTAAACCCTTTATATGACTAAAAATAAAGAAGAATAAACAAACGGATACTGTATTGGATTCAAGCATAGGAATCGTGAGATGTTATATATGTTATCGAACAAACATATAATAATAATAATAATAATGTAAACAAACAAGTTAAATGATAGTAACACCCCTGAATTAACGTTGAATCTAGACCGAGTTAACAATTCGAACGAAATTGACAACGGATAGGAAAAATCGAGAGTCTAATTGCGAATAAAAATATTTTTGGAGGAAATTCGCAAATGCGACCAAACCTCATGGACGATTTTGGCACTTTACTCATATAATAAAGAAATAGTGGAAAGGCATGTTTACCCCTAACTTAGCGATTAAATTTAACAAGGTTAGTGATTTGGATGTAATTGGCAAGAATTGGAAAATGTGGATGGCCCATATGCAAAAAATAAATTTTTTGGACTAAATTCGCATTATTTGTCAAACCACAGGGACGAAAATGACACTTTACTCTAAAATTTAAAATTTTACACAACATGGAACTTCGAGTAGTTGGAGCAATGCTCCAAATGAAAATCCAATAAGAGCATCTATATATAAGATGTACCAGCGGTGTATCCACTATGTCTTTATCATCTTTACGTTTTACTGTTATAAAAAATCCTCCTTAACATCTTTACAATTGTACGTATTATGATTTTCATACGAAGACTTCGATAATTCGTGTCAACCCATAATTACTAAATTATCAGATGGTCCACATAATTCATTCCATTATGTGAGTTACAAAACATTTAAAAATATAATTTGGGGGGAAAATAGAAATTTTAGATAAAAGAGTCATAGTTAAGATATTTTTAAACAAACTAAACTTTATAGTTTGATTATTTAAAATGGTGAATTCTTTAAAACAAACCTTCGACAAACATAAGTCTTTAAATTTTGATAGAAATAAATATCCTTGAATTAAAAATTTTGATTAAGAGTACAAAATTTATTCGGGCGGGTAAGAATAGGAACATAGACATTTAATTTGAGAAATAAGATAAAATTTTACCCTAGAGACATTGAAGATATAAATAGAAATGCAATAAGAACAAATAACTAGTACTTCAATGATGAATAAAACATCAATCCGCGAATTCTTAAAGAGTCGATACATTGCAAAATCAAATTAAATAAGATAGAATATGGAGAGCGTCAACAGTCGTCTAGTAGCTTGAATCCTTAATTATGCATGACTTGAAACCTTGGAATTTGAGCATCTTGAATGATTTGATCCATAGTAGCTTGAGTAGACGAGGAGGTTGGATTCGACATGGCTTTAATTTGATGAAGATAAGAAAGTCGAGGACACATGTTGCAAAGATGGTTCGGGTTTCCGCAATAGTCACATACATGCATAGTTGCAACACCGGATTGAGCAAACGGCAAGGCAAGGGTTTTAGAAACGGGTGGCACAAACCGTTGTGGGGTAGTTGGTGCACTAGGGGTTGGACGTCAAGTATTAGAAAACTGGCCATAACGGCTACAATTGGTGCAAATAAGGCATGCGGAGTAGGACGGGTGGTGATGATCGCAAGTATTGAAGATGGGATAAGGCCCGATATAGGGTTTCTTGTTTGGAAAAGCTAAAGAGGCTTGCGGTTGGGTAGGGTTGGTTACAACAAGGTTTTTACATTTCTTGTTGTGAGGGTGAGCGGAGGTGAAAGGTTTGTAGTTACTAGTAGAGGGGTTAGTGAAAGAAGATGACCGGTTGCATTGATGTTTTGCATTTGGGTTACTATTCTCGGAATTGTATAAACTATCTCCTTGGCTATACAAGCGGTCATACGTCGGTCATGAGAACCAGGTGATCGATGTTGGTTGCGGCGTTGGTTTCTTAGAGGAGACATTCTACGAGGACCAAAAATAAGGATTTATGATATGGAGGGTAAGTTGTGAAAGATGAGAAGTAACACGAGATTAACCAAAACATGAAGTACTAAAATGTTAATAATCAAATGTTCAGGGTGAAAATTGAAACGTTTTTTATAGTTTGAGAATAAAATAAAATAAAATAAATGAGAGAAGACAATTTAAATAACATAAGAAAATGATGACTGTTTAAATATATTATGATAACTGTGTTTGGAGGATTGTGTCGGATCATGAGAATTAAAATACTTTGATTAATTAAATTAAAGTGAATAAATTAAATCATGAAATTTTGATTAAATAAAATCAATTAAATAAATGAGTAAACAAATTTTCTTCGATGGGTTGGACTTTCCATGAGCCTTCCATGGCATTTTATTATCATAAATTGTTAGCATACCAAAATAAATTTGCGAGTTGGGATTCCCATGAGCTTTCCATGACATTTTGTTGTCCTAACTAAATAATGAATCATCGAGATAATGGAGTTGAACCGCCCATGAGCGTTCCATGGCATTTTAATTGGTTCAACTGAATAACGAATTAACAAAATCAATTATGGGTAGTTAGAGCATCTCGTGAACCACCACATATGATAATGCTCCAATAAAATATCATAATTAAAATGGGTTGAGAAATGAATAGTTGGAGTACCAATGGATCCCAACTAAACATTTAAAAATAATAATAATAATTAAACAATTTGGAATTTCTGAATTTATCCATGAAATCAACATGAATTTGGTTTGATAATTTAGGGAAGGTAACCGTCACATTGGTTACGTTGACCACTTAAGGTTCCGGATGGTATGACGTATTATTCGCTTTGGCCTATAGGTTTGAATACTATGTTCGAGATCCTCCAAGAAAGGAATAACATCTTTCCTTTGATTCTCGAAATCGTTTTGGCAATGCTCGACTCATAGCCCGTCATACCCCCTTGCCTTAAGGAGAAGGAATAAACATAAAAGATTTTTACATATTTCCCCTTATTAAGCCCTTTAAATTACATATATCCCCAATGCTTAAATTTAATTACATATTTCCCCTTCTACTATCAAATTACCCATTTACCCTTTCCAATTTGCAATACCCAATCTATTGGAAAAACCCAACGTCTGGAAAACTCTGAGAACCAACATAAAAACAGCGACAACACTTCTTGGCAAGTTTCCTATCTTCTTTATTTACCAATTCTTTTAATTTCAGTTTGTTTTGATTGAATGTAGGGTGTTTTCTAGGGTTCTGTTTGTTTCAATTTAAGATAGTATTAGTACTCGGATGCAGTACCTACCTGAACAAATTCACATGCCACCTAATGCCGAATGAATAGGCAGAAGCCGATATTTGATACCGTCTTTTACAATTGGGTACAACAAACTGATTTGCAAAACTGGACGGTTTAGTGAAGTGTTGCCGAGAACCCTTTCCCAAGTACTCTAATATACAAAGATTGGAAGTGAGAGGACAGATGATTAAGGACCTTGAATCATATCACAATTGCATACATTTGAAAATACTACCTAAGAAGAATGTTCATCATGATGATGGTTTGAATAATATTATAAGTCAAACGCACCTTTGAGATTAGAGGTTAGTACTTAGCACTACAAGACAAGATTTATTTTTCTGGCCAGCAGTTAACATGGAAATTCTTTGCATTCTGTTTTAAAAGAAAGGTTATTACTACAATCAGTTATTGGTGATGCATATTAACAGGCATATAGGTTGTTTGATCCTTGTTGGTACTTGGTAGATAAGTGTCTTTGGCAATTGGTTTTTGTATTTGGAGATTTAACAATTACAATGATTGTTGTTTCGAAATGAATGCTTAGACATTTGTATTTGTTGATGTGATTTATTGTTTTTGTAGTTGGGGAAATATGTAAATAGTTTCTTAGTAAAAATAAGGGTAAAATAGTCATTCAATAAATAAATTTTAATGAAATGGATAATATGTAATATATGTTGTTTAGGAAGGGGAAATATGTAATTGATTTTAAGGGGTTGGGTAAATATGTAATAAAGGAATTTAGGAATGGGATATATGTAAATACCCCACTAAAAATAAAATCGTGTGAATTCTTTAGGAATTTCTCATAAATAAAAACAATATAATAATTTATTAATTAAATATTTTGAGAATGAGGCGTAGCCTTAGTGCTTGTGTGTGCGTGTACACGATTAAATAATAAATATAAATAAATATTTAGAAAGTTATAAACACTCAAAAATAAAACACATAAGGCGATCATGTAAGCACGTATAGGTTCTTAAGCATGTTACTAGGAAAATTCTAACGGCTTATCTTATAGTATTCGACTCTGATACCAATCTATCACCCCCACTACCAATCAAAAATAGAAAACATAATGTCCCCCAAAAGGTTTTAAAACAACAAAAGAGGGGAGTGATTACTCACCTTATTAATTAGATGAGTTTAATGATAATAAAAATGTAAAACTGAAACTTAAACTTTCACATACTAACTAATCTAACACAAAATAACCTGCAACATTGAGACAATAAACTAGCATAAAAATGAGAAAATAGCCATTGGAATCAGCTCAAACGGATGTATAAAACTCAACATATAAAACTTTTAATATTTAAGCGAGTTGGTAATGTTCAGAATTCAAACATCATGACGGGTGGATTGTAGAGCCACCCTTAAATGTAGTAATTCTAAGCAAAACATCAGCGTTTACGTGTTATTTCAAGGATTTAGGTTACTACCGTATATAGTGCGTGTTTGCAGGTACAAGTGCTAAAAATGGCGATTCAAGTGAACTACGATGGAGATGAGCAAAGGACTTGAGAGTTGGTGATAGCAGTCAACAAGTCAAAAAAGAACAAAGATTTTGGAGCTGAGGCTACCGTAGCTTACGGTAGCCACCATAAGCTACGGTAGGGTTCCAGCGTAGCAGGCTGCCGTAAACAGATAGAGTCTGGCGTAGTGGTTTTCAAAGCCACCGTAAGCTACGGTGGCCACCATAGCTTATGGTGGACCCTGACGCAAAATGTGTAACCGCCATTTAAGTCCGTTTTGGGATGACTTTTGGGTATCTTTTTCATAGTTTTCGATTGGAGACATTTTGGGAGGCGATTTTAAGGAACTATAACTCAATTTTGGGTTGTTTAAGAATTAGAGACTTGTTTTTGATTCATATGCACATTATAATCGAAGGGATGACGAACCGAATCATGCTTGGCTAATATCCTTTGTGTTTTCCCTCGGATTATAAGGTTTCATATTGTTTGTTGATTGAATGTTTATACAATTGCTGAGATAGCAATTTAATATTATTGATTTCATAATTATGATGTCTATGTATTGATTGATAAGTTGTTAGTTTGTTTAATTCGTGTTCTAAACCGTCAGTTCTCGGTGCTATAGGCAATCGGGATTAATCGGATGGAATTTGGGGTTGGATAATCTAATTGGTTTTTGAGTGATTACCTTGCGTTTGTTAATCCAAATACTTAGTCCTCAATTACCACAATCGTTTGCATATTCATGAATTATGTTTTTATAGTTCGTCTCAGATTAAACGTTTACATTAACATTCATTGAAACCTGAAACCGAGGGAGAGCATATCCTCTCATCTTTGATTGAAAAACCGTGTTAAGTGTTTTAGTTAATTTTCGTTAATCAAACAAAACAACCAAAACTTTGAGATTTTATTTTCTTCATTTAGTTTAAATTTAGTTAATCTATAAAACTACTGGGTAACACATATTCCACAAACTCTTCGTGTTCGAAACCCATTTACCACTATCTAATTAGTTGTATTTGGTTTATTTTTGCGCGAGCCTTCGACCTCGTGTCAAATTTTGGCTCCGTTGCCGGGGAGTAGTGCGCAATGTGTGTTATTTTTGAATTTTTGTTTAAATTGTTATTGTTAGTTTTACGCGGGTTGTGCTAGTGTGCAAGTACTTACAGGTATATGCATACAAGACGCAATCGGTATTCATCACCGTTAGCGTTTGATCCTGAAATCAAGAGAACTTTTCGTCAGAATCGGATTCTATAAAGGGAAAACAAGATTATTGGGTCACCAAGCACAAAAAGTCGAACAACTGACACCACAATCATGGCTTCGGAACAAACTGTACCGCCAATGCCACCACCCATAAATTCTGAAAATCCATCATCCACTGAACCTATTACTACCACAATCTCTACAAATGTACCGACTTCAATCGTGTTTAGTTTTCAACCACCACCTAACCTTCCACCCTTGACCACTTTCATGCCTATGCAAGGACAATCATCAAACTCACCACAACAATCCTCTTTCCAATCTAAAAAAAATCCACCTTATCAACAATCGTACACATTTACCCAAGACCCACCCATAACTCATATTCCATTGGGTCCGAGATCGAGCCCGGAATTGTTTGGTAGGCCATGGTATGGTGATGGCAATGAAGGGTATGAAGAGTTTCGAAGAAGGATATTCAAGCGGGGTTGATGGGAATCAGTTGAGGATTCAAGGGCAGTTTGGGTATGGATCCGACTTTCAACCACAACAACAAGTGTAACAATGGGGTGGACCACATGTCAATCAAATACAACAACCACAACCATTGCAACAAGTTCCACAACAACCGTAATTTCAACAACCAAATCCCCAACCGCAAGTTCAACAAAATGTGCAACAAAGGCCCGTTTACCGACAAATGGGTCAACCAAGAGTACCATTGGGGGTACCAAGAAGACATGCAAGGGAAATGGTTATGGGAATTAAAGCTCATTTTCGACCGATCATCACCAATAACCCATCTCCAGTGGTTATTCCTCAAAACCACCAAGGAAGAACATTTGAAGTGAGAACCAATGCGCTCCAAAGTTTACCGAAGTATAAGGGTTTAGCAACGGAAGAACCCTATTTTCATTTGGAGGCATATGACTCTATTTGTAACATGATCGGGGGTCAAGGTTTCTCATCATATGAGGTGAAATTGGTTTTATTTCAATTTTCGTTGGAGGATATGGCGAAGAGATGGTTTTACAAATTGCCATCCGCATCGATTTACACTTGGGCCGAAATGCAACAAAGGTTTTTGAAAGAGTTTTACACGGCCCAAAAGACTAATGATGCGAGACGAAGTTTGAGGTCTTTCCAACAACAATCGGGTGAAATGTTTCATGAAGCATTTGAGAGGTTTAATATGATGATCAAGAATTGTCCACATCATGGTATAGCTCTTTGGGAGTTGTTGAATGCTTTTCATGAAGGGTTGAATGCGGAATATGAAAGGGATTTGATGTCAATCACAAATGGTACGTTTGGTACCAATTATGAACAAGACGATTGGGCATTCTTGGAACAAATGTCGGTCACATCAAAGAGAAAGGCTCAAACTGCAAGAAGAGCAAGACCGGCAATTGGAAGACCGCAAGTTCATGCCGTGGAGGATGTGGGGGTACAAACCACTAATCAAAGAATTGATGTTTGTACAAATTGTAATGAGTTGGGTCATGGGGCCGATGTGTGTACGGTAGGGCAAGCACAAGTTGAAGAGGTAAATGCACTTCAAGGTCAGGGAGGTGGTAATCGGAATTTCAACATGAACTCAAACACTTACCACCCCGGGTTGAGAAATCATCCAAACTTCCATTATGGAAATCAAGCAACTCAACTCAATCCGAATTTCCAAGGGACTTCTCAAACCACCTTTATCCCTCGTCAACAATACTTATGTTAAAGATGATGCAGTAAGAGATGCAAAAGAAGAATCAGTTGGATGAAGCTCGTGTACAAAAGGATGAAATTCGTGACAAGGCCATTCAATCATTAACAACTCAAATGGGCCAACTTGCAACCGAGGTATCTAACTTGAAGAAGAACAAAGGTCAACTCCCGAGTGACACCAAGGTGAACCCTACTCACACTACTTCTCGCAATGTGCCGATTAATCAGGTAAGTGTTTTAAGAATTGGTAAGGAGTTTAAAATCAATACCACACCGGAATTAGTTGAAGGTGTGGTAGAGGATGTGACGGGGGTAGAAAGTGAAGATGAACAAGCTTCACCCATTCAACCCCCTAAACCATCCATGTTTTCAAACAAAGATTCGGGTCAAAATGAACTTTTAAACGATAAAAGCAAGGAAGTGGGAGAGGTTCCAATTCCATTTCCTTCGGCTTTGATCGATCCGGGTAAGAAAAACGTGATTTTCAAACGGGGTCCTCAAAAGGAGGAGATATGGGAGGTATTCAAACAGGGTAAAGTCAATCTTCCTTTACTTGAGGCAATAAAACAGGTACCCGCATATGCAAAGTTTTTAAAAGAATTGTGCACTCAGAAAAGACAACAAAAAGTTCCTAAACGATTTGATTTAACTAAACAAGTGAGTGCAATTCTAAAGGGTGATCTTCCACCTAAGCTTCAAGACCCGGGAGCGTCCTTGATTAACATTCAAGTGGATGACTTTCAAATGTCACGGGCGCTATTGGATCTTGGAGCAGGTGTGAGTATCCTACCGGGGGGTTTATATGACCAATACGATTTTGGTCCACTTAAACGAGTTGAGACCACAGTTGTATTGGCTGATTTGTCTCATAAACTTCCTCGGGGGATTGTGCGGGATGTCATAGTAAAAGTAGAGAATTTTATTATCCTGTTAACTTTTTGGTTTTGGATTACTCGTCGGTTGACCCAACACAAGAACAAAATGTTATATTGGGTCGGCCATTTTTAAATACTGCTCATGCTATTATTGACTGCCAGTTTGGTACAGTTGACATGGCCTTTGGAAATAGAAAAATGCATTTAAATGTGTTTACTATGTTGCTAATTCATTGGCTAGTGAAGAATGTTTTATGGCAGATATCATAGGTGGGTATGTACCACACGAGTATGAGAAAGCTATGTTGGATGTTTGTGTTTGTGATTATTCTGAACAGGTTCACATTTGTGCATTGGAGTTGGAGGAAAGGAAACAAGATGTCGTGGCATTGCAAGAAGGAAGACCACCGTGGACTCATCAGGTTGAGAGTCTACCAATAGAGATCAATTCTGATACTAAACCCTCATTGATTTGTCCTCCCAAGGTAGAATTAAAAGAATTGCCAAGTCATCTAGAGTATGCATTCTTGGGAGAAGGTGAGACGTTGCCGGTTGTCATTGCCTTTAACTTGGATGAGGCTCAAGAAGAAGGATTGTTGCAAGTTTTGAAAGCTCATAAGGCGGCGATTGGGTGGACTATAGCCGATTTGAAGGGTATTAGTCCATCTATAGTCATGCACAAAATCATCACCATGGATGATGCAAAGCCTACTCGGGAAACTCAAAGGAGATTGAATCCTAATTTGAGAGAGGTGGTGAAAAAGGAAGTCATCAAATGGTTGCATGCAGGAATTATTTATCCTATTTCAGACAGTGCATGGGTAAGTCCAACACAGGTAATTCCAAAGAAAGCCGGCATCCAGGTAATTAAAGATGAAAGTGGTGAAAAAATCGCCACCCGACCGGTCACCGGGTGGTGAGTATGCATTGATTATAGAAAGTTAAATGCGGCTACTTCAAAAGACCATTTTCTATTGCCTTTTATTGACCAAATTATTGAAAAATTATCGGGTCAAAAAATTTATTGTTTTTCGGATGGGTACTCGGGATATAATCAAATTGCTATCCATCCCGACGACCAACACAAAACCACATTCACATATCCATATGGCGCTTTTGCCTTTAGGAGAATGCCATTTGGATTGTGTAATGCCCCGGCCACGTTTCAACGATGTATAATGAGTATTTTTTCGGACATGGTTGGGGATTCACTTGAGGTATTAATGGATGACTTTTCTATTTTTGGGTCAACTTTTGAAAGATGTCTTGATGAATTGGAAAAAGTTTTAAAACGTTGTGTCGAGACTAATTTGGTTTTAAGTTGGGATAAAAGTCATTTCATGGTACAAGAGGGTATTGTGTTGGGTCATGTAGTTTCAAGTCGGGGAATGGAGGTGGATAAAGCAAAAATTAAGGTTATTTCTTCATTACCACCACCGAAAAATGTAAAAGGGGTAAGGTCGTTTTTGGGGCATGCCGGGTTTTACCGGCGGTTTATTAAAGGTTTTAGTGTGATTACTAAACCTCTATGCAATTTGTTGCGAAAAGATGTTGCATTTGATTTTACTAATGATTGTTTGCAAGCATTTGATGTTTTGAAGGAAAAGTTAGTGCAAACACCGATTTTGCAACCGCCGGATTGGACGAAGCCGTTTGAGATTATGTGTGATGCAAGTGACACCACGATTGGAGCAGTTTAGGTCAAAGAATTGATAAGAAGTCGGTGGTGATTTACTGTGCAAGCAAAACGTTATCCGAGGCACAATTGAACTACACCACTACTGAAAAAGAATTACTTGTGGTGGTGTACGCCTTGGGATAAGTTTCAGTCATACATATGGGGAAGTAAGGTTATGGTCTATTCGGATCATAGTGTGGTTCGTTACCTCATGGAGAAGAAAGAAGCAAAACCCCGTTTGATTCGTTGGGTCTTATTGTTACAAGAGTTCGATTTGGAGATCCGAGATAAGAAGGGGTGTGAAAATGTGGTGGCTGACCATTTGTTGAGGATTCCTTTGGAAGGTGTGGATGATTCACATGAAATCAATGAGAGATTTCCGGATGAACAATTGTTAACCGTTTCCACTACACCATGGTATGCTCATTTTGTCAATTATCGGGCCACGGGTGAGATGCCGAAACATTGGGCCAAGAAAAGGAGGCAACAATTTCTATCCCAAGTCAAGCAATATATTTGGGATGAGCCCAATTTGTTCAAAATTGGTGCCGACCAAATCATTAGGCATTGCATTCCCGAGTCGGAAGTTCAAGAGATTTTGGCACATGCTCATTCATCGACTTGTGGAGGTCATTTTAGTGGGCAAAAGACAGGTTATCGAGTTCTTACAAGTGGGTTTTATTGGCCCACTATTTTTAAAGATGTAAGTGAATATGCCCGCCATTGTGTCAATTGTCAAAAGATGTGTGGAATTTCAAAATGGGATGAGATGCTTGCAACCCATTTTAGTGGTTGACATTTTTGATGTATGGGGCATTGACTTTATGGGCCCGTTTCCAAATTATTGTGGGTACTTATATATTTTGGTGGCGGTGGATTATGTTTTAAAGTGGGTCGAGGATATAGCAACAAGGACTAATGATCACGCCGTGGTATGTAAGTTTGTTCAATCCAATATTTTTGCAAGATTTGGAATCCCAAGAGTGATTATAAGCGATGGTGGAACGCACTTCTAGAACTTCAATTACGGGAAATTGTTGAAGCGGTATAATGTGAATCATCGAATTGCTACTCCATCTCACCCGCAAACAAGTGGACAAGTTGAAGTGTCCAACCGACAAATTAAAGAAATATTGATGAAAAAGGTGCGGGTTGATTGGAACGATTGGTCGGTGAAGTTGGATGATGCACTATGGGTGTATCGAACCGCTTATAAAACGCCCATAGGAACGACTCCTTACCGGTTGGTTTATAGGAAAGGATGCCATTTGCCTATGGAGTTAGCTCACCGGGCATTGTGGGCTATTAAGAGTGTGAACATGGATTATAATGAAGCTGGTAGGTTAAGGAAGTTAAAGTTGGCGGAATTGGAAGAGATAAGGGATGAAGCATATGAATGTGCATCGGCATACAAAGATAAGTTGAAAAAGGTTCATGATGCCAAATTGAGAAAGCTGGTTTTTGAAGAAGGGCAAAGAGTTTGGTTATATAATTCACGGCTCAAGTTTTTTCCCAGAAAGTTGAAAAGCAAATGGATGGGCCCGTATGTTATAAAAAGAGTGGGTAAGTTTGGTGATGTGGAAATTGAAGACTTTCGCAATCAAGCAAGACAATCTGTGAACGGACACCGACTTAAACCATACTTGGAGGGTAAGGATATCAACATGTGTGAAGTGGACAAGGTAGGCTACCTGTTGCGGTCGCCTGAGGAATCAACCAATTAAACGGTCCAGGTTTGTTGTATAATTTAGTTAAGATTTTTTTCAAATTTGGTTTTAAAAATTACCTTTCTCGTTTAGGAGGTTGTCCAAATCAAGTGTGGGGAATTCGCAGGAATCTCTTCACCGTGTTGAGGACAACTCGGGTTTTTCATGGGGGGTAGGGTAATTTTTAGTTTTCGAATTTTAGTGTTTGCTGTTTATATATAATTATAAAAAAAAAATTGCATCAGGTGCCACCGTAGCCTATGGTGTCCACCATAAGCTACGGTGGACTTGAAATCCTATGCCATCTATTTTCTGTTTACGGTGGGATAGCTACGCCAGGACCTACCGTAAGCTACGGTAGCCATCGTAGCTTACGGTGGCTGTGAAAGGGGGCGACATGCAGTATTTATAATATATATATATATATATATATATATATATATATATAATCCGAAAAATCCCCATCCACATCTTTTACTTATCTTCTTCTTCTTTCCATTTATTCATCATCTTCATCTTACATTTCTCTCTACCAAACCCTAATCCCCAAATTCATAACTTCTTCAAATCTTAACCAAAATCAACGATTTTAGGGTCTAAATTGACTAGATTTCGCAAGGAATCACATTCTTTGCTCGGTTTTCATCAATCTTAACTTTTTGGGTTTCGATTTTGGACGTTTTTGGTCCGAAAATTTTGAACAACAAGTGGGTTTTGCAAGTGACTAGTAATTAGTGTGATTAGAGGATTTAATTCGGCTTAAAGGTATGTTTCTCTTCACTCGATTGCTACAAAATTCATTGGTTAAGATTACATGTTTGTACATTGCTTACACTTGCTTGTTGAGTATGAGAAAGTTTGATGTTAGTTTGAAATTGTGCTATGGTTGTGAATATGGTATGGAAAAGTATAGTTTGACAAAAGTTAAAAATGGAATATGTTCTATGTTTAAATGAAATGCTGTCAAAATTTTGTGAAAATGGGTTATGACTTTCATATATTCACAATCGTAAAAACAAGCAAGTGTGAGAATGTATATAGAGACGAATACTGACTTGGTTAATGTTTGTCATTGTTTAGATGGGACGTTCTGCTAAGGATAAAGGAAATGGGATTGCGGGTTCATCTAGCAACTCTGCTGCCGAACAAGCAAAAAAGTTGAGGTTAGAACAACAAGAACGGGAAGAAGATGTGCAATATGTTAAACCGGATTGGACTCATGGACCACTAACAGATCATGATTTAAGATGGCAACCAGAGTTGTTTCACGAGAAAATGAATACATTGACAAAGAAGTACGACGCATTTCTTTGTGAGAAAGTGGTCCCGGAACGTGAGTTTGGTCCGTTTGATGTTTTTGATCGATTCAAGGCATTGGGTTGGGAAGCAGCCCTCAAGTGTTATGATCAAAACGAGAAGTATGTTTTCATTGATGAAATTGAAGAATGGATGGCAACTTTGAGATGCCCTTCGTTTAATAAACCTTCGGGGATGAAGCTTATTGGAACTGTTAACAACATTGAGGTCACTATGTCATTTGAAACATTGAGGCAAATTGCACGATTTGATAGTAAGCCTCAAAGCAACTACGTGTATCCAGATTTGAATGACTTGTATTATCAACCAGACAGGCATCCAACTTGAAGAATGATGTTGGAAGCACTGTTTTTACCCGGCACTTATGATGGGAAGTTATTGAGGAAGAATTTAAAGATTGAGCCAAAAATGTTGCTCATCATTTGTTTACACAATGTCATGCCAAGAAGAGGGGATATGCAAGAATTTCGGTATCCCGATGTCCCGGTCCTATACTCTTTGATGCATGAAGGACCACTTGTTTCGTTCCGGTATCTAGTACTTAACAATATTTGGATAAGCCGGAATAATGTGAGCAGAAAAATTATCCCACATTGCCGATTGATTACCGCACTGTTGATGCGATTTGGTGTGATTGGAGATAATGATATTGGAGTTGGGAAGAAACATAAGCCGTTCGATGTGACAAAGTTAGGGGTTGGTTGGGAATACCGAGAAAGTGACAGGTACCATATGTTGAAAAGTGAGGGACAGAGATGGAGGGCATTGAAGGTTGATGCTAGACTTTTGCAACCGGGAGAAGAAGATGAAGTTGAGAGTGATGATGACGAGGAAGAGAGTGGAGAAGATGATTATGATGATGAGCCGGGTGAGCGGGTCGCGATGGAAAGTGAAAGGGTAGGTGGTAGTTCAAGTGCGCAACGACAAGGAAGTTCCCTACCATTTGACTATTCGAGGCAAACATTTGACTCGAATTGGGCGCACCATGGCAGCATGCGGGATGTAATAATCAACACCAGGCCAGCACACTTCTACAATTGGGCCGAGACAACCCAGACATTGTTTGATCACCAAACATTCATGGGCGCAATCATGGAACGGGCCCAAAAGCAAATGTATGATCGTCAAGAAGTGTGGAACCGGACCCACGCTTATGCTGAACAAAGAGAAATCAACCATCGGTATGAGGATGATCGTCAAAGACGAATGCATGAAGCATGGCATCGGGGCAACCTTTGGTGGCGGACTCACCGATTAATGACTACACTACGTTGCCACCATACGACGGTAGGGTGAATTATCCCATGCCGCCATTGCATCATTCAGAATGGGTGAACCCGCATCAAACTAAAGGTTCAGGACAAGCTCAAGGAGAAGGTCAAGCTGGTGGAGAGGATCAGGGGGCGTTTGGTTTTGGCGAATTCACAAACGTGATGATGTCCATCTTTGGACCATCGCAACCACGTTACTATTGAGCTGCGTCGGCAGCAAATCAAGTGTCCCCTTGTACATTTGTGTATCTTATTTTTCTGTTTATGTACGGGTTTTGGGAGGTTGGATGGAGTAATGACAAGTTGGAATTTAAGGGTCGTGCTCGTGGTGGTGTTTTGTTATCCTAAATACCCTACATTGAGGACAATGTATCTCAAGTGTGGGAATGAGGGACGAAAATAAAATATAAAAAAAATAATAAACAAAATAAAAAAAATTAAAAATAAAAAAAAAACTAAAATAATTGAAAGAAAAACACCGAAAAGTGGTAAGATAGTAGGGGTAAAGTTTTGGTTCCTTTTCATGGTCATATTTCCCTCAAAGTCAAGTTTGCTTAGTTGTTTTTTTTTAAAAAAAAAAAAAGAAATAAGGTTGAGAAGCATTTTAGTCAAGGTTAGCATGCTTTCGGTATAATAACATGCATAACATATCCATAACCACTTGAGTATTTAGAAAAAGGAAAACGGTGACGGATTGGGTATTCTCCGTTAGAACTTGTGCTATTAATGCATTTCGTGACCTTAGCTTGACATAAGCGCAAAAGGGATAGAGGCAATTAGGTTTAAGCCTTGTCTGGATGAGTGCGAGTGTGGGTTTTGGGGGTTGAGCCTCATACATTACACATATGAGGGAGGGCAATGAGAGGGGCGGGGGGTTGGTTCATGTAGTAAACCTATTTGGACCTTATTCTTCTTATTTGATTACCCCGATACATGTTGTGAGACGATCCGGCTTGATAGGTTTTTCTTTGTAATTGTATTTGTCTTGTTATTAATCAGTAGAGAGTGGTGAAGGTCATTTTTTTGTACAAGTCTTTGTTATTGTTTGAAAAAAAATAATAAAAATAAAAAAAAAGAAAAAGACAAAAAAAGATTGGGATTCAATACCCAAAGTGATGTGTATCGAGTTAGTGATACAAGTTGGTAGTATATATAGTAGTCTTCTAGTTTATTTTATTGTTCATTTAGTTTTGATGTAACAAGCCGGATCGGATCACGTGAGTCACTTTAAATATTCTCATTCCATACCTTTACACATGGCCTCATTACAACCCGTTTTAAGACCTCTTTATTTGCATTTATGTTAAAGCATGAATAGGTGGAGATTTGATGGTGGCACAAGCGTATACGAGGAGAATTTAGTATTATTGGAAAATATGGAACAATCACCGATTAGAGAGTTAATGAGTGACGGTGTGTTATGTGTGAATAAAACCGAAAGCATGTTAAGGTTGACTAAAATTCTATATTTTAATACTAAGTGATGCTAATGCAAACCTCTAACAATGGGGGAATAGGGTATGATTAGGGACCTTAACCGAGCCGGGCTTGTGGTTTGTGTGGTAGTTGTGTTCTAAAAACAATTGGTTTGAAGAGTTGCTTGAGGGCAAGCAACGAGCAAGTGTGGGAATGTGACGGGTGGATTGTAGAGGCATCCTTAAATGTAGTAATTCTAAGCAAAACATGAGCGTTTACGTGTTATTTCAAGGATTTAGGTTACTACCGTATATGGTGCTTGTTTGCAGGTACAGGTGCTAAAAATGGCGATTCAAGTGAACTATGATGGAGAGGAGCAAAGGACTTGAGAGTTGGAGATAGCAGTCAACATGTCAAAGAAGAACAAAGATTTTGGAGCTGAGGCTACCGTAGCTTACGGTAGCCACCGTATGCTACGGTAGGGTTCCATCGTAGCAGGTTTCCGTAAATAGATAGAGTCTGGCGTAGTGGTTTTCAAAGACACCGTAAGCTACGGTGGCCACCGTAGCTTACGATGGACCCTGACGCAAAATGTGTAACCGCCATTTAAGTCCGTTTTGGGACGACTTTTGGGTATCTTTTTCATAGTTTTCGATTGGAGGCACTTTGGGAGGCGATTTTAAGGAACTATAACTCAATTTTGGGTTGTTTAAGCATTAGAGACTTGTTTTTTATTCATATGTACATTATAATCGAAGGGATGATGATATAAGGCCCGATTCCCGGTAACCCCACTTTGGTGTTGGATCTATTCATAAACACAGTTATAAAATCAGGGTTTATTAAAACTTTTGCGAAATAATTTAAAACTTTAACATCACATTACAAAACATTCATTTTTGTCTTAACATACAAATTGTCTTTCTATGAACATTAATTAAAATAGTCAAAACACTTCTTCGTGGATACCATTCTCTTTAGCTAGTGCCATGTGTCCCTCCTCAAGTCAGCTGCCTCAACCTATTTGCCTGCGTGCATACTAAAGGTCAGCTACGTTGAGTGAGTTCTAGTTAATCAATTAACATACATTACATTCATACCATACTCATACGTGTCCGGAGATACGTATTCATACCTTATTTACTATCACTTCTTTCATACATAATTTACATACATGCATACGTTCTTACATACTTTCATTTCGTAAAACCATATGGTATACCATAAGCTATTATATCCTAAACATCACAGATATTATAAGGGTGTGGTCCCTAACATCACAGATATTATAAGGGTCTGGTTCCTAACATCACAGATATTATAAGGGTCTGGTCCCTAACATCACAGATATTATGAGGGTCTGGTCCCTATCATCTCAGATATTATAAGGGTTTGGTCGCTTCTGTCTCGAATAACCATACCTTTGTCATACGTGCATACTTTACATATCTTCTAGTTATAAATATATATATATATACTCGTTCATACAATCATTATGTAACAATACATTCAATACACAATCATACACGTATCATACACTTACCAATCAAGTAAATGTATTATCTACCACGTAGGAGTATGCACACAGCCCCGAAAACATAACAGATAAAGGGGCTAGAACTCACCTGGAGTCGGTTTCTCTCGCCGTTAACGGTAATGCCCTTCCTTAGTTGTGCACGGCTAACTGTACAACACATTACGCGTGTCAATTATCCATTACTACTACTTCCTACATCTAAGTTAGTGAAACCCTCAACTAACGGGGGTCCGGGGGCAGCGCCCCTGGCTGGGGTTGAGCTGCCAGGTCAGCTCGGAAAAATGCATCAGAAAATGAATTTCATGAAATTTCGCATGGAAGAATTTCGCTTCGTATAGAATTTTGCTTCGCATGACTTTTCGCTTCGCATGACTGTGCGATGCGAAAATATTGATTTCGCTTCGCATGGTTGTGCGATGAGAAATTATTGATTTCGCTTCGCATGGCTGTGCGATGCGAAATTCCTGCCTTTCGTCGTTTTTACTATTTTAAAGCCATCTTTCTCTTTGTTTCTTCCTTAGGACCCGATTCTACTCTTTTTATGGGTTTTGGGTTGTACCAACTTTGTATACCCAAGTTTCTCATAATCCAGACGTCACCTTTTTGTTCTATAATACACCCGTGAGGCTAAAACTCACCAAGTTCATGTTTTTCTTACATTTTACAACCCGATCTATCATTATATCGGTTTGCATGTCGATTCTAATCATAAAAATTACCTTTGGCCTAAGCTTACCTTTTTGCTCCGGGTTCGGTACAGATCTGGACAACCCCGAAGATCTGGACGTTTTCTTGATGTTTGAGATACTTGTACACCAAGGTCTTCATTAGTTTTAGCCCGGACTTGGATTCGGGTTTTGAGAGAAAATGTGTGTGTTCTTGAGTGTGTGTGTGGTGAAAGGGAAGAAAGTGGTGAAAGGAAGGAGGGGTTGGGTTTATATAGGGGACTATGGGCCCCAAAACCCACTCACACTTCTAAAATAAGATTCCAAATAACCGACCATCATCAACATAAGATTCAATCGATTAGCCGAGGCTTAGAGCTCCACCAAGGCTGCAACACAGGTTGCCATACCAAATAGCGGAGCCATCGTCATTGTGCAAACTGCATATTTAAGCGGCAAACGGATAACAACATAATGCACCACCCACGCCGCCACCATAGACGTCCGGTAATGGCACTGGCACAAAGGCACCGACACCTCAACCGTTAGCAACATAACACTGCAATAGCGCATCACTGCGTAAGCACTGCCACCATCCTCAACAACCAACAGAAAAACACCGACACACCATCATAGCATCAACACCGCCTAATCGTGACCCCCACGACTCTCGCATAAAATAGCTTGCCACATGCACCATCTCGCTACTATGACATTTAGCGAGGCGACATCCAGGACTTTGATTTACCACGATGGTGAGTCAAGGAAGACGACGATGAGGCATGGCTACATCTAGGGTTTCTATCAATGAGCAACAAACAAATGCATTTTAGCAAACACTTGGTGTGCACAATTGTACACCTGCAAAAAACAATCCACTAACAGTTTAATTGAAGACAAAAATCATAACAATCATAAAATTAGCACACCAAAAATTGTATGCGTTTTGATGAAATTGATAATACCCAAAGCAAAAATTAGAAGATGCGCGCTGACGGCTTTGTCGGGTGCGTAGCTGCGAGGTGGTGGCAGGAGATGGTGATGGAGAGATTGATATCAACCATTTACAAATGTTGGAAGATGAATCAATAACCACAAAAGAGAAAGGATGTGTAGACAAAAGACAACACTTCTTGCACAGAAGGACATATAGCTAAAATCAAATTAGCGTTTATAGGGGGACATAAAATGCAAAACGTAAGAAACATCAAGGGTGCAAAGTGTCATATAAAACTTTCTCAACTAATATTTACCCAAATTTTGACCGAAGACCTCGTCGCAATTTCTTCCCCCCCCCCATTGCCGACTTCGTCTCCGCCGCTATTAAACCCTAATTCTGTTTTCTACTTACAAATTCGTTGTTGTTTTACCCAGATAGAAGATGTCGACTTCGTTGTCGGAGGAAGAGATCAAGAGGCTTTTCAGGATACGGAGAACGGTGATGGAGATGCTGAAAGACAGAAACTATTTGGTCGGAGACTTCGAGCTGGAGATGGACAGAAGGCAGTTTGTTCAGAAGTATGGTGAGCATATGAAGCGTGAAGATCTCGTTATTTCCAAGTCCATGAAGAACGATAGCTCTGATCAGGTATTCTTTCTTATTTGTTTCTATTCAATTAATTATTTTGACAAGTTACGCATAAAGTTTTGTGTATATATAATTTTGAAAGAATACATATAAAAGGTACTCCATCGTTTGACTAGTGCCCAGTGAGTTCTACCAGACTGAATCTTTGTATTAACGTATATCTCAAATAAAAAAGTCATGCCTCTGCTTAATTGAAAAAAAAAACATTTGAATAAGTGAATTCTTTTAAAGATTTTTCTGTTCATGTAAGAATGAGCTTTGAAGTTGCTTACAAATGCTGCCCATTTTAAAGGTTGTTATTCTGAGGTCATTTTTTTAAAAGCGTGTGGTTATATACCAGATCTATGTCTTCTTCCCTGATGAAGCAAAGGTCGGAGTGAAGACAATAAAGAATTATATAAACCGTATGAAGTCTGAAAATGTCACGCGTGGAATCTTGGTTGTGCAGCAAAATCTCACTCCTTTTGCAAGAACTTGCATTAGTGAGATATCAACTAAATTTCACTTGGAAGTTTTTCAGGTAACCTTTGTTTCATTCTCCTTTTAATTCTGTAACTAACTTCTACGGTATTGTAACACCAATTGGTTCAATGATGTAATTATTGCAGGAAGCAGAGTTGTTGGTGAATGTTAAAAACCATGTTCTTGTTCCCAAACATCAGGTTCTTACAAACGAAGAGAAGAAAACATTACTCGAGAGATACACAGTTAAAGAAACACAGGTCGGTTTATTTTTTATTTGTATTGTTGGACTTGATTTCTTTAACAAGTGTAGTGTTTGTGTTTATAATGTTTTGTTTTCAGCTACCTCGTATTCAAGTGACTGACCCGGTTGCTAGATATTACGGGCTAAAACGTGGACAGGTCGTGAAGATTATTCGGTCGAGTGAGACTGCAGGTCGTTATGTCACTTACCGATATGTTGTTTGAATCCTGATTGATTTATGAAAGTGGACTTCATTGACCTTTATTCTGTTCAACATTTGCTAAATGTGATTTGTAACACACCAATTTTACTTAACATTGCCTTCTTTTAATATGTTTTGTGTTGATGTGGTGATGATGAAGTGAAAGTTTATGTTATTTGTGCATTATTTTTTTGTTGTGATGCATGGTTATGTTAGATACCTCTTTTTTTTTTTTTCAAGAGTTAATTTTTTCCCACTTAAATCCTCATATCTCATATGAAACTAAAACTCATAATCATTTGGTTGAAGACCAAATATAGTCCAAATTTGTGGTATTTTTTTTAATTTATTTTATAAATATATTAGATATCTACTAAACACGCTCCTAAAAGAGTTTCTGCAACCCATTTTGCATTCTCATCCTTAGATTCTGCATCCTCATCCTTAGAAATTAAAGGAAGCATTTAAAACCATACTTCTTCCCTATCCTATCTTCTCTCATAATTTTAGAGAAGATTAAGAGGGTGTTTGGGATTGAGTTTGAAAAATGCTTATTGGTTTTTTCAAGAGGCTAATAAGCTAAAAAGGTGTTTGGCAAATGTGAAAGTTCTTTTTGTTTTGACTTTTTGATTAGCTTGAAAAAGCACTTTTCCAAAAGCCCCAAATCATAGCTTTTCAAATATGCTTTTGGTTTTTTGATTGAATTTTTACTAATCTACTCACCTTTTACCCTAATCCAAAATATTTATAAATAAGCTAAGCCAAACACTTTTTAAAAAGCGCTTATTGGCTTTCCCAACCACTTAAGCTAATCCAAACACTTTTTAAAAAACTCCTTTTCAAAAAGTTATAAGCCGATAAGCACTTTTGACAAAAAGCACTTTTAGAGTTAAATAAGCAATCCCAAACACCCTCTAAAATGAACTTCAAATTTAATCCAAACACCCACTAAAATGAATCTTCAAATTTTAGGATTAGCTAATCATCCGCTAAAGTTAAAGTAACCAATTAGTTATTTACAACCCTTCCTCTATTTTTTTGAGTGGGGTTATCATAATTTATGTTGTGGTTGTAGATGGTTATGATTGGAGATGAGAAAATACTACTGTTCATTGTATATATTTGAAAAACAACTGTTTCACCATATTAATTTTTAACAGAATTAAACATATGCGATTTATGAATCAGATCATTTAAAAAGTTTACTTTCAGGCGGTGCCCTTTATAAGACAATATGCCTTGTTTTTCGTCCTTTTAACTTAATGAACATCCAAAAATACCATTAAGTCATGGCACATGCCAAGCTTGTTAGGGCAAAATTATCATTCTTCATTATTAAGAAATAATAATTTTAATATATATTCTATTCTAGAACCAACTCTATTTTAAACTATAAATATAGAATTAAACCTATTAAAATTAAAATTACTATTAAAAGAAGTTTTGAGACCACATACTAAACCCTGATCTATCACCATCTTCTTTCAAATTAATGTCTTCAACCTACCGTCCCTTTTATCACCATTAAACCACAATCACCAAAATCCACCATTAAACCACTATTACCACCACTATCATCATCGCTAGCCACCAACGCCTTTTTCGGCGAACCCCGGGCGGATCTCAAACCACCACTATCATCATCTGCGAGCCCACATATTCATCAAATCAGCACCCAAATCATACATCTGCACAGTAATTTAGGGTTTATATCGTCCATTTCCCCTCTTTTAAGCCTAAATTCGTAATTCAAACTGATTTTGGATCTATTCCATACCTTAAATTCGAGATTGAGACACGAAGTGAGGGAGACACTGAGACGGTGGGCGGCGGCTGTTAGTTTGTAATTCTGGCCATCGAATATGGCTGTTATAGAACATGGATTCATTATAGTCTCGTCGGAGAAGATGACCGGACATGGTGGCGTTCTACCAAATCCATCTCCTGGCCATCGAATATGACTTTTGTGGTTTCTGTTAGAGAGGCGATCGAAAATGGAGGTTGTGCCTTCAATCGAAGTAGACAGGGACGAGAAAGGGGTTGGTCCACTGGCGGTCTTGGCTGAGAATGGTGGTTGGTTTGGTGTGTAGGTAGTGGTGGGTGCGCGCACACACACACAAGGAGAGAGAGAGTATTTCTTTAACGTATATTATTAACTAGTTTTCGAGCCCGTGTCATACACGAGATAATTAAAATTATAAGAAAACAAATAATTGCATAGCTTATATAAAAAAATGTATTACATCTATGCTTATATCTATACTATGTGTACATAAATTGATTTTATTTATATCACAAAATGATTTTTTTAAATGAACTTAATAAAAAAAATGCACGTGCAAAAACGTACCGAGATGCTTCTTTCTATTGAAAAATTCATCTCGGTGTCATATATGTATAATTGAAAGAATTTTGGTTATAAACCAATTTTGGAAATAAGACTTTTCATCCGATAGTAGTTCTAACCACTCAGCCTAAATACAAAAGGAGTGTTACCTTTATTAATATTTATCAATTTACCACCCATCAAAGGAAAGTAGAACATTAAATTGTAACTAAATTGTAGATAGATGTTCTTCAAGAACAATGTTTTTCTGAGCTACACCATAAAAAAGATTTTGATAAGTTTCAGATTGCTTCTCGACTTTGTCATAATGACAACATAAAAAATAATATGTTAACCCATTCAATTTTGTGAATATTTTGTTTCGTTTGAGCATAGTTTTGCATGACATACTTCACATACAACGTTCTAATCACCATTGAAGACAAAGTTAATGTTGACATAAATATTTCAAATTTGATAAAAGTTAGAAGCATTGATAGGCATGGGGGTGGCATGTCGAAAGTGTTCGCAATCTTTTCTTAAAGTTTAATAATTTAGGGAAAAATAGTCAATTTGCCAAATCCCGAACCTTTTGATAATTTCAAAAAATGCCCTTAAAAATAAATTTGAAATCCGAATCATGTTTAAAATTCTAACTTTCATACTTTTAACATTTTCAAGTCAACACTTCGAACCTATAACAAATTTGACGATAAATCTATTTTGCATTCTCAAACTTTTATAAATACTCAAAAGGGAAAATTTTTGACCCGTAACAAATTTTGATCTAAATGTAGTTAACTTGTACCAAACAATCTATTCACCAACTTTTGACCCATAAAATCAAATTTAAGTTCCACAAAAAACCCAAAACAATTTTCATTTGAGAAACATGATTTTTTGTTGATTTTTGGAATTCACCAAGTATTTTGAAATATATAGTAAAATAATATGTTAATATTTATATTTATAAAATATATAGATATTATATAAATATAGTGTAAAAGGAAAGTGAATAATTATTGATCTATTACATATATTATTGTATATTAATTTTGGAGGGAAAAAGTTATAAGAATTAACTAAAAAATGACAAGTGTTCACATTTATTTTACTTTATTAGAATATGTAGATTTATAAAATAATATATTTAATTTACTTTTTAGTTATAAATAAGTAGTGGTGAAAGACAAAAATGCGCCAACATGCCTGGCACATGCCAGGACTTAACGAGGGTTTTGGATGAGCGTTAGTTAAAAGGACGAAAATCAAATAAACATGTCCTGTAAAGGACACCGTCCGAAAGTAAACTTATTAAAAGACCTGATTTATAAATCACCTATGTTTAAAGGACAAATTGTTGTGGGTCAAATTTTATGACTCGGGATCTCTGACTCTCTAGGATCCCTAATCTCCTCCAGATCCACGATCTGGTCAGGATCCCTAATCTAGAGGTGGTAATATGAATGGGCTGGGTTAGATTTGGGTGATGGGTTAGAACGGGTTTGGGTCAGGATGGGTATGAGTCGGGATGAGTTTTTAAAATAGAGGGTTAGAATGGGTTGGGTCAAGATGGGTAAAGTTAATCTATCTTGACCCAAATAAATGTTAAAATACAAAGGGGTTAAAAACCCCTCAAAAAAATATTCAAAAAAATTAATACATAATTAATTACTCAAAATATAAATCAAAAACGCAAAAAGCAATAGCTAAATGTTTCCCCCCTCCTCTGTAGCAACTCGGGTTTTCCATGTATGAAATGATATCTATTACCCGACTCGTTTTATGATTCGGGAAATTTTAACAATAAAAAGTATCACGTTATCGAGAAATTTTTATATACAATTTATTTGTTTATTATAATTACTTAAGATATATTTAATTTTGGGAAATGTACGTTTCTAACCCAAACTAAACTTTAACCACCTATCGTTCCCACCTCAAATCTTCAAGGGTTAAAATGCAAATTTCTATATATTATTTTTATGACCCATAGACCCAAATTCGTAACCCGTATCCGTTTAACCATGAACCGTGACCCGTTTAGTTATCTTGAGCCACAATTGTCGATCTAAACTTAGAATCAAATCGTGTTTGTGATTTCTATTACTATTTTCGGCGTAACTAAAAGAATCAATTAGGAAACAAGATCGATTATAACGCGTAATGAATCATTAGATAAACCGACTCAACCTAATATGAATATATAACCTATGACTGATCTTATTTCAATTAAACGCATCTGAACCTTCTATACAACCCGAAGATTAAAACCCCTAAGCTTAATTGTGTTAATTTTGGCCGCTACCCTCCGTTAAAACCATGCTCCTGCCGCCGTAATTGCAGTGGTCGTTCTCGGTGGTTTCTTCATCAGTTAAGGTAATTGAATCAAGCCTCATACTCGTATAATGTCTGTAAACAATAACCCTAACCTTAATTAAACGAATGTAGAACGAATTGAAGGATTGATTATTTAGGGTTCATATCCAATTTGGTTATTTATCAGTATAGTATAAATTATATTATTTTCAATCTATAATCAACTTACACACCAGCGCGCATGGCTGGTGTGTGTGTCTTCAATTCAATGAGCCGGCTGAGGTCGGGGGTTCGAATCTGGCCGACCAAAATTTTGGATTATTTTTGTTATTTATTGTTTAATTCATATTTAATGGTTTTAAATGATTTATATAATATTATAATTAATATTAAATATTAAATGAACAATATTTTATTTAAGCCGACCTCATAAAGTTAACGTATCGTGTCAAATGGTCTCATTACAAGTTTTCGTGTATCTATGTGTGTGTGTGTGTATATATATTATTATTAATAAATCATCATTAGTTTATTAAAAACCGATACTAATATTAAGGATTATAGTTGTTAAAATGTCTTTATCAATTTGCTCATTTTTAGTATGTGTATATATATATATATATATTTATACATATATGTATTATTTTTAAAACAAAAACATAATAAACGTATTAAACGTATTAAGAGTGTAAATTATACTTTTTACCATCGAATTTCGTTAAGGATTCTAATATATAAATTTTGCGATAATTATATAATTAAACGTTTATCGCTATAAAATATCTTAAATCATATTTATTTAAATTAATTATTCATAAATCCGATTTTATGATAAACAATGACTTTTGTAGTTAAATGATAACTAATAATATTGTTTTCACAATACTAATAATCATAGAGATCAATCGTTCAATCCATAACGTACCAATCATAACTATAGATCAAATCATACCGAAACCCTAAATTTGTTATACATATTATATCATTATAATTCACTCATAATGTAATTTAATTAGGATTCTTGTCGGTAACTCTCAAAGAGTGTGCTTACTACTTACTTGTCCTATTCATTCTTGTTTGACTTATTCGATCAGGTGAGTTTTATCATTCCCCTATTTTACTCATTTTTCTAAAACGTTTTCAGGACATATACGTATATCATACTATATATATACATATATATCAAAAATAGCAAACGTGTAATTGTGTGTGATTAATCAAATCTACTTGTTATGTGCTTATTTGTCTTTGTATGCAATCGTTTGACATATCCCTTTGGAGAGGGTTCTCATTATTGACCACCCCCCGATTCGCTTGGCAACGGTCTCATTCTTATTTGCTCATGGTTGATTTACCGGCGCCCGATTCGCTTGGCAATGGTTTAATCGACAACTTATTTGCTTATAGTTTTATTTCATTACCGCATTTATTACGTTTTGCTTATTTATTATATTAACATTATTTTTGGTGTCAAAACTTGGTGGTAAACTCACTCAACATGTTTGTTGTCAAAACTCCATTTTTTACGCATATGCAGGTTGCTTGAGGTTGAAGTATGGACATTTAGAAAGACCTTAGGGTTATATTGTAGACAAACTTGAATTTAAATGATTGTATACATTTATTTGAATTGTATTGTTGTATTTGAATGTGTGCACATTTGAAATAAAATAATTAAATAGATATTGTCACATTTATATTATGATAGTATCTTCGAGTTGTGAGCAATTAGATCACGCCCCGGCATTTTCACCTTAGGTTGGGGTGTGTCATCCTCCTCATTCATAAAACAAACAAACAAACAAACTGGGTTTGTCTTGGTTCAGGTTCGGTCTTTCTTGGTTCAATTTTGCCTTTTTTTTTTCATTTTGGTATCTACTTAGTTTCAATGTTTTCGGTTTCGATTCTCGATTTCTATTCGGTTTTGGATGGGTATGAGTGAAGATGGGTAATGTTAACCCATCTAGAACCAAGCAAAGGTTAGAATACAACGGGTTTAAAAAACCCCTCCAAAAATATTCAAAAAAATTAATAACTCAAAATATAAATCAAAAATGTAAAAAGTAAAATAACTAAAATGTTTTTCCCGTCGTCATCGTTCATTAAAAAAAAAACTCGCTTTTGTCTAGGTTCAGGTTCGGTTTTTTTGTTTTTTTCTGGTTCGGTTTTGTTTTTTTTTGTTTCGGTCGGTTTCTGTTTGATTTTGATTTCTCAGTTTTATATTCGTTTTCATTGGTTTTGTTTGAAATAAATTTGGATCGAGCTTATTATAACGCATAAACGAACCGATTATAACCCATAAACAAAACTCACTAGCATTTTCCCAACCTATCTTGATCTTCTTGCAAAATTCTTTCAATCCATCCTAACCCATTTCAATTTTAAAAGTTATCAAAATTGACCCAAAACAACCCATTTGGGTTTGTTTTGCCACCCCTAATGAGTACTGATGGTTTATTTCGATCTTGGATTTGACTTATCCTTACTGGTGAGCATTGGTGACTTAACTAACCATAAAGGCTTGTGAAACAAATTGAAGGAAACGCGTGGAAAGGCTAGAAGTATTGACCAAGTTAAAGTCTTATTAATCAGCCAGGTTACTCGGGTACAATTACTCTTGTTTCCGTAAATAACAAAGATAATATTGGAAACTGATTATTATGGAAGAATTTTGTGCTGAAGACCCGAGAACTAACTTAGGAAAGATGCAAGAACATTAATGTTAATGGCCATCAGTGCTGCCTAAGTTGAAAAACTAGATTTTTGGGATACTGGGCGAGATTTTCGGGATATTAGTTATTTTTCTTTACTATATAATGAGGCTGATGCATGGCTTAGAGACATAACACTTTTCCACTAAAAACACTATCACTGCTATAACCTAAACACCATTGCAGTTAGCTCTCGACCTGTAATCACCCTTTTTATTAATAAATTGAGAGGCATGGGATAATTTCCCCCTCCTGAGGTTTTTTTTCCAAGGATCGTCACCAAGATTTAAGGTTTTTCCTCACTACATCGCTGTGTCAACCCTTTACTTTTACCGAATTAGGTAACCGAATATTTGAAGAACACTGTACTTCACTTAACAAATTTGTTCAATTGTTGTTTCGGTAATTTTTGACCAAAACAGTTTGGCGCCCACCATGGGGCAAGTGGTGTTTTCATCCAAAAAATTCATTCACAAGAATGGTCTTTTCGAAATCGATCTGAAAATGGCTTCTCCAATCAAAATCTACCTCTTTTTCAATATCATCCTCAGTCGCTGGAGTTTCACAACCTCTTCCTCCCCCAACTATTGTCTAGAAAAACACGACCGTTGCTGGGATATCCATCTCAGGATCTAAAGGATCTGCTCCTGCTTAGGGATAATGATCCTCCACTACAAGACCAGTCCTTATGTCGAACAATGTGATATTTAACATATTGTTGCAGATGAAGGAGCACATCGAGCAACAGAAAGAGACCAGCAACTCCTTCATAAGGGAACTCCGGTATATCCGGGCACAAAGGAAGAAACCGGTGGAAGAATCATTCACTCCACTACAATCAAGAGCCTTCATTTTTGAGGCATCCGGATCCTTAGGGAACTGCTATGATGATTTCTTGCCCATGCAATCTGCAACGAGGATAAGCCAGCCAATTCAAGCTATAAGGACTACCGCCACTAGGGATTTTGGCCATATCATGGGATCCTCAGCCAGGAATCCCGATACCGGTATCCTTAATAATATTATTACTATACCTGCGACTAATATTTAAACCTTGTAGGATACCGGTATAAGTCCAGTGATACAAAAGGAATTACAGAAACTCAAAGACTTGATCTCTAGTGTCCCTGGAATAGTCGAGCCAATACCCGAAGTAGCCCCGAGCAGTCACAGGATCTCAAGATTTGCACCCCCTATCTATGACACCGAGATCCCGAAGCGGTTCCGGACACCTAGCATGAAGTTATATGATGATACCATGGATCCTGAAGAGCATATTGCTCAATATCGTGAAAAGATAGTGTGATCCATTCAATGAGTTGGCAACTCTAGTGCCTCATATGGTCACCCCGGAATACAAGCGAGTGGAAAGGTACTTGTGGGGTCTAGCCACCCAAATCCGAGGCATGGTAACCTCGTCAAACCCTGTTGACACAAAAAGCGCAATTACTTTGGCTCATAAACTAAGGGATGATGCTGTCCATGATGGTCTGTTTGGAAAGAAAACATCTGATGAAAAGAAAGCTGATGATGAGAAGTTTGGAGAGAAAAGGAAGTGGATGGGGAAGTCAAATGATAGCTCTGGGAACGAGCAGTATAAGAAGCAAAAGACTGCCAAAACATTCATGGCAAATACGACTGAGTTTAAGGGATATAATGGCCCACACCCAAGGTGTAATAAATATGGGTTTCATCATATAGGAAAATGTGTACAATGCAGTAAGTGCAAGAAGCATGGTCATCTGACTCAGCGTTGTCATGCAAACCCAACTGGAGAAAGGGTTAATCAAGGTTGTTTTGAATGTGGTGCCCCTAATCACTACAAGAAGGATTGCCCTAAGATGAAGAACCAAGATGACTATAAGGCTCGAGGAAGAGTGTTTTTCTTAGGAAATAGGGATGCGCACCAAGATCCCAATATTACCACCAATACGCGCCTAAAAACAAAAATAACAATAATAACTATACTTCTATATTATTTGATACATGTGCTGATATGAGTTCCATGTCAAATGATTTAAAACTTTACTCATTTTTAAGATAAGTATATTAAACCAACTTCATACCATAGAATTAAGCAACGAGAAATTAATTAAATCCGGTGAAGTTATCTAAGATTGCATCTTCTATCTAGAGAAGCCTCCTTTTAGTATAAAACCCTTACCCAATGAACTTGGAAGCTTCGACACTGTCATTACATGGATTGGTTATCAAAGAACCATGCGAAGATCGTTTGTCTCGAAAAGATAGTTGAGTTCCCGCTTTCGGATGGAGAAATCCTTTCAATCCAAAGAGACAAGAATACAACTAGGTTATAAGTCATCAGCTGCATGAAGACTCGAAAGGCCCTAATAAAAAGAAACCGCCATTCGTTGACTTGAAGAGTTACCATAGTCGTTAGGGGCTATCCGAAGGTGTTTCCTAAGATTTTACCCGGATTACGCCGCCTAAACAAGTTAAGTTTTGAATCGATATAATGCTGGAGCCACGCCAATTTGCACGATCGCCTTAACGCTTATCACCATCAGAAATGTAGGAATATATACAACCAGTTATAAGATTTGTTGGGCAAAGGATTCGTTGGACCGAGTTTCTCACCATGGGGAGCTACATTGGAATCACATACGCCATTAGGAATGCATTCGGATAAACAAAGGTTACGAGAAACATGACCGTCGCATCCTGCATTTCCACCTCTTAAAGAAGTTTGTATTGGTGATAAGTTAAATCTTCGTTGGGAAATCTATTGAAGTACCCGACAAAAGAATTCAAAAGATAAAGTGAGCATTAGTAAACTAATTAAGATTTATTAGAACTCGAAACACGACTAAAAGTTTACTTTGGAGTGGTGAATAGGGTAAGAGACGCAAATATATTCACTTATTTGAAAGCAAAACAGTTTTAAATGGCATGACTTAAATTTCGAGGACGAAATTCTTATAACAGGGGGAGAATGTGACACTCCATTGAATCGATAATATTCGTTTATATTAAACTTGAATCCTTAACATTAATTCCTTTGGATTAAATTTTGTTAAGTTTAATCATAACGAGTCTAGCATAAGCACGACACATTGCATCTAAGTAAAATACTCCTATTTAA
The DNA here is from genome assembly GCF_021521415.1 of Bidens hawaiensis. Classification (NCBI taxonomy): domain Eukaryota; kingdom Viridiplantae; phylum Streptophyta; class Magnoliopsida; order Asterales; family Asteraceae; genus Bidens; species Bidens hawaiensis. Next base: position 2,046,015 of record NW_027491324.1, read on the forward strand.
ATTACTCAAACTCAAGGACTTTGTCTAATGATAATGGTCGCTAGTGTCATTTTCTAAACCACTCGAAAATACAAACGAACATGGAGATTTGAATTATATGTAAGCGCTTGCATTTTGTAATTATTTTTACAAAATACTGACGTCGAATACGAAACGGATAACGAACATCTATTATATATTTATAAATCTTACGTTGCGTAATACTACCGGTGCATAAGTGTACGAACGTTAAAGATTAACATTTTATCATTTAATCTCTTATAAACATCACCTAATTTCTTAGTCCCAATACTAAGCTATCCTAATTAAACTTAACTAGCTAAAGAACTAAGCATAGTTAAATATAAGTGATTTATATTTTAACATATAACTAATATTTAATACCATTAATTAACACATTTAATAATCAATTAAACTCATAAACAGCATTCACGAATCATGGCCCTAAAGGCTTTATGGCCAATTTTAATATACATACACACATTTATATTCTTTATTTGTTTTTTTAAAAGAAAATGTGATTCAAGATGAATAAAGAAAAGAGTCAAAGACCTTTCATTCTTTAATTATTATCGTTGTCATCATTGTCAACCACTTCACATCCATCAAAAAGAAAAATCTATCACCATACTCCCTTGTCACCCCCTACAATCGACCACCCCTAACTTTTCCATTCCTTTGGTTTAACTTAGATTACACTCTACTATACCATGTCTTGAATTATTAAGAAAAGCCATTATCCTATCTTGTTATAAATAAATATATAACTCATCTCAATAAAACACATCAAAAAACAAAAATATTTATCTCACTCACTTGTTCTCTTTGTGTCGACCACACCCCCAAATCTTCCAATCTCTCTCTCGGCTCACATGAAACACCAACCAAACATCCATTATAATGCACAACACTTATATTCCAAGGAGTAAAGATGGATTAGGAGGTTCTAAGAAGTGCATATAAGCTCAAGAGCTTCTATTTCTCTAAACTACAATCCTAGAACTAAGTGAGCAAAAACCCTTCTAAATCTATCTTTATTTTATGTATATATAAATTATGTTTATGCTAGCTTATCACCCAACAATCTAGATTTGCGTACTAAACATATGCATGAAAGTTAATAAATATGGATTTTGACTAAGGATTTGTAAGGATTATGAAGCATGGATTAAAAACATGTTTTAAGGTGAAAACACAAGTTTATGTTAATGGTTAACTTAAACTTACTTAATCATAAAATACATGTTAACAAAGTGTGGTTTAAGATTAGAACGAACTTAAAACACTTAATGTGTTTTTAACTACAGCTTATATTATATAGATTATTGATGAGTTTTATGAACATTTACTGACTAAAGATAGTGTGGTGTATGTTAAGTGGTAAATGAACTTATCTGGATTTGAATAAACAAATAAAAACGTGATTTTAGGTAATAACCCGGTTATTTAGAAAATGTAAATGCAGTGGTATTGATAAGTGAGAGATGGAAATAAGGGAAAGTTATATTAATATACAACAAATTAATACTTACTACATAAATACATATTTGTAGAACATAAATAAATAAATTTAGACATAAAATTAACCATTTTTACAAGTTGAGTGATTAAAACGGACTATAAAGTTGTTTTTTTTATGAACGAAAATATAACGCATTATATTTTACTAAAAGTATTGATAGTAACTTAACTAAATATTGTTTAAAAATAAACATAAATACTTCTTATATATTTATTTACTACTCGAACGAACAAGACGTTTGCATTCATGACAAACGGAAAATTAAACACACTATATAAGATATATATTCTTAATATTTATATAGTTATATAAATGTATATTTTCAAAAAGAACTTATAAAAACTTGTCATCAACGGGTCGTCCAAAAAAAAAAATAAATGAAACGATTAGTTGGGTGAAAGTAACTAGCATAAACCTACTTATTCGATGATAATATTCGTGCGATATTAAAGTAATCTATTATGTGCTAGGTCATATCTAGACCTGTAGTTCGTCGAGAATTTGTATTGTCCGACGTTCATTGATCACTACTCACGAGGTGAGTCTCACGACCCCATTTTTACTGTTTTTAACTATTTTGGGGGGAAACATACTAGTTCTATTTTGTATGATAATGCGAAAACAAGGCTCTATTTTATGTGTCCATGAGGTGTTTGGTTCAAGAGCTCGAAAAGTCACCTATTTAAGTATAACCATTAGCTATGGATTTAGTCGTGGAAATATCGAATAGTACAATTGGGTTTGACACCCTCTATCATGGTTAGTCGCACTAACCGCCGATCGGGATGATCGAATGATAGCAATATTATCCAAATTGTTACCCACTTAGCAGGAAGTGGGGCAAGGATCTCAGGTTAGGGTTTGGTTATGTCTCATGGAGTTACATAATGTTCGTAATTCCTTGCAGGTTACGAATTTGTATATTTTTGCTTGTTTTGGTTATCATATCGATTAACGTTTTAAGACATGGTTTAGATCTATTAAAACATGTGACTCCACCAACATTATGTTGACGTTTTTAAGTATGTTTTTCAGGTAATTAAGCGATGCTGCCAGGGTAATCTACTTAGGTTAACAAGCATGCAGGTCTTGGATACGCTTTTGGGAAGATTTTAATAGTATAACTCAATTTTTTGGGTCATATTTGAGAAATCTTTAAACTTATGTTATTTTGAAAACAATTACTATGGTTATAAACCTTAAACTTTAAATTTGTATCCAATGCATGTTTGTGTTTTCAATAATCATATGCTTACGATATACTTGACGTCACGTACCCGTGTTTTCGCTTTGGTGGGGTGTGACAGATAGAAATTAATCCCATCCCTCAGGATTTCAAACAAGCTTGTTTGTGTAAGGGGTTTGGTTCTACATTGACTGGAGTTTCCTTAAAATGGCTCTTAACTGTTCCTCCCTTCTCTATTCAATCCTTTTCGCATATAGTCAACTTATTTAATAACCAGTTTTCTTGCTGCAGAATATTTGAAAGGTTAACAGTGATTTATACAATGTTACTCAAGGCACGATGACTCTCTTAGGGACTATGTAAGAAAGTTTAGCAGGGAGGCCCTGGATCCCTAACCTTGATGTAGCAATAGCTGTGCAAGACTTAAAGATGGGGCTCACAAAGGATAGCTCTTTTTATGAGGATCTTGTCATGAATCCTTGCAGAAATTTGGATGGAGAAAGGAACGTGGCTTTAGGGTTCATAAGGCTTGAAAAAGATAGGATGATCCAGAAAAGGCTCAACACCTCCAGCAACTACAACCATCCAAACAGGATATTTGAATCCCCATAATCCAAACCATTTAGATCGAAACCTTATTAAAAAACGATAGCAACAGGGTCAATGTGGTGGACGACGATGACGATGATGAATGCTATCCTAAAATAAATGACTATTGCTTTTCTGTAAGTATATCTGGACTAATGTGTACTATGTAGGATCTTGGAGACAAGGCATGATGGCCCCAAAAGAATGAAAAGAACACCTCTTGCAAAGATAAGTCCAAATGGTGTGCCTTTCATGAAGACTTTGATCATATAACGAAGGATTGTCTAGCGCAAAGAAAATAAATCAATTATCTCCTAAGTAAAGGCCACCTAAAAGATTGATAAGGAAAAAACAAGAATAAAAGTCGGGATCCTAAATAAGCTCCAAAAAGGGCGGAATCCCCGCGTCCAGATTCAAGGATAGTGAACTTCATCTCTGGTGGATCAGACATATGTGGAACTTCTTACTCGGTAGCAAAAAGAAACACCAAATTAGCCAAGGCCGAAAGACCAGAAGGACTAACAAGAGTTGTGACAATGACAAATGAAACAGAAGTGTCATTCAGTGAAGAGGATCGGGATAACGTTTAGGATCCTCACCACGATGGTTTGTTTATCACTTTATATGTCGCTAAACATTTCATACGTAGGATCTTGGTAGATGGTGGTAGCTCATTAAACATCATCCAATTGGAGACATTGAAAAGAATGAACATTCCTGAATCCAAGATAGAAACAAGATCCTCGGTCATAATCGGTTTCAGTGGCGAAGCTAAAAACATTGTGGGAGAGATCAAACTACCAGTCCATGGATACATGATATGAAAGTCCCTTCAACATTCACCAATGTGTGAAAATGCCGGCGCCTTGGGGAGTGGTCAAGGTTCGTGTCACACCCCGACTTAGGGCCTAGGCGTGACACCCGTAGTTGGTACCTATTTTGAAAATATATCAGAGTTGCAGGTTATTAGCGGAAGTCTTTGGTTATAATAAAATATTAATTTATTTTGAAAACCCCTTGAATAATAAATATTCAAGTATTTGTTTTACAAACCTTTGTTTACTCTCGTTTACAATATTTTATTTATTAAAAACTGAGTCATCTCTATCGGCGAGCATCTATCTTCAAGAGTGACTCAAATGCCTTGCTACCTGTGCTATTCTTGCTTTCCTGTAATGAGGGGAAAAAATACGTCAACGATATGCTGGTGAATTGTTGACTCTGAAAACATTTGTCTGACAAGATAGTTTTGGAACAAACTCAGCAGAAACGTCTCTTATTTCTGGGAACTTGTGCCACTGCCATACACCCACAATTATGGTTCTCTAATAACTGATGCTCATTGGAGAACTTTCGTTATGTCTGTTAGCCTGCGGCCACATAGCCTTGATTGATAGGTTAACAGATATGTTTGGATCCAGACACATGTGTACTCGGTCTGAGTTGCTTTTATTATCTACCTTGTAACTTAGGGATCACGTAATCCCTTAAAATGTAGAGATCACGTAATCTCATATTTGACTGACTGTTTAAGATAAACAACCCGTTTATCTGACTGTAAAAGGTTTAACATATTCACCTGTGATTGTGATTGTCTTTTCTGAATGATGTGGTGATCTCGTTTGAAAACCCTTGTGAATGAATGATTGATCTATGTAATAACATAAGTTTATATAAATACTCGGATCGTCTCTTGATTCAGCTACAGACCTTTAGTCTGGTTTTGATAGTTATAAACCTTGACTGATCATTTGTTTGAATAAAATATTTCGACCTGTAGTCTTTTTATTTGTTTACAAATCATGAGTTAAGTTTCTTTTTCATGAAGAATCATCAATTGATAGGTTTCTTCGTCAAGAAGAAACATTGAATTGACTATAACCCTGGCATGTAAAATCTTACATTTCTTAGTTGTGAAGAAACTACTATATCTGCTTGTATGTAAAAGCTTATGTTTCTTAATCATAAAGAAACATTATTTTAACTATAACCTTTGCATGTATAAAGCTATTATAAACATAATCATGATCAAGGTTTTGGGCTATACCCCTGACTATGGTCTAAGCCATATAATATAATAATAAAATAATATTTAGGCAGAACCCCTACCTTATGCGGTATTTGGAGTTTATATGCCTAAGTTTGTACGGGCAGCAATTCTACTTGCTATCGCGTATCGAGGCTCAAATCGTCAGAACTTCGGGGCTTGGAACGCACTACGAGGTTGGCACGCTTCTCGATGCTAAGTGTGTGTGAGTGGTGGTGTTTTGGTGTGAGAATGGAAGTGCCGTGAGCCTCCCCTTTTATAGCTAATTTTGGGAACCATCGCGTAGCGCGATGGTCCTTTCTACTGGGGCATCGCGTAACGCGATGTCAGGTTTTGACGCGTGGCATGCTGACTCAGCCCTAGGTCTGCCACGTGTCCCCCGTTGCGACACGTGTCTGGTGACTCATGCAACTCCATCGCGTAGCGCGATGGTGACCTTTCTGGGCTCACCGCGTAGCGCAATGGGTCCTGAAATCCGATTTTTAACTTTTGGTTCCTTGTCTTTGATAACTTGTCATTTCTTGATCATACTTCCATTTCCAAAAATACTAAAGCGGTCCTCGGCGATGCGAGCGTGCAAAGTGCGCCATCAAAACGCCACATTACGCCCATCGCTCGAGTCCGAGTCCGAGTCCGAGTCCGAGTCCGAGTCCGTGCGCGTGCGCGTCGGGTGCTTCGTACCCTCCGCTAGGACTATGGAGAGTGGTTAGCCACATTAAAACATTTCTATGGAAACTTGCTTCCTTATAAAGAGCTTCCATTTCTTTGTTTGTTTCCATGTGGGATGAAAATTCCATTCCTTATTTATTCCCATGGAATGCTTCCCTTTTTCTTTCATCTATCCATGTGGGATGGATTTTCCTACTTCCTTAAACATAAGATGCTTAATTTTTCCTTATCTCATTTTTCCCATTACTTGATTTTGAGATTATTTTAATCCTCCAACTTTCAAAGTTGACATTTTTAGTCCAAAATAAATATGGATTTTCTAGGATGTTACAGTTCGAAGTGACCAACATGAAGCAAAAAACTACTAACTTCATCATTGAAGCCGACAACAAAGGCAACACAAGCATAGCAATTGCGGAAAGGAGCACATAATGTCTTGGAAAGAAATGAACATGACGCGAAGGAAGTGCATTTAGGCCCTTAGGATCCTGAAATCAAAGTGCTTATAGGAACTAATATCCCAAAGGATACTAAAATTCAATTAATCAGCTTTCTCAAAAGTAGGATCTCCACCTTTGCCTGAAACATGAAGATATGACAAAGTATATCAAAAAATATTATTACTCATAAACTTGGTGTAGACAAAAATTTCTGGTCCATCCATCAAAAAAGAAGAAAATTTGCACCAGAAAGAAACATCATCATCCAAGAGAAAGTCAAAAGGCTGTTGAAGGCGAGGATGATTAAATTAGTAAAGTTCCCAAGATGGCTATCCAATGTGGGGTGGTCCGGAAGAATAATGGCAAATGGAGACTTTGTGCACCGATCTCAACAAAGCATGCCCTAAAGATACATTTCCTTTATCACGTATATATTCGATGGTGGATGCAACCGCAGGACAAGAGATGTTGACATTCACGGATCCCTCCTCAGGATTCCAATAGATTCAGATGGAACCATCAGATCAAGAGGATACTGCATTCATGACCCCTGCAGGTATACATGGTAGGTGCAACGTATCCGATGTTAGTCAACATGATGTTTAAAGAGAAATTGGGGGATGCCATGGAGGTTTACATAGACGATATGGTAGTGAAATCAAAAAAGACCGGAGATCATCTTCGGGATCTTCAGGAAGCCTTTGACATCCTGGACAAATACAATATGAAGCCAAACCCTTCCAAGTGTTTGGAGTGGATGCAGGAAAATTCTTGGGATACATGGCCACCAAAAGAGGAATAGAAGCAAGTCTAGAACAAATAAAAGCCATCCTGAATTTAAAGGCCCTAGTCAATGTTAAGGATGTCCAAAGATTAACTAGTAGGATTGTAGCCCCAAATAGATTTATCTCAAGATCCTCATAAAGGAGCAAGGAGTTCTATGACATCCTTAAAAAGAATAGAAAGTTTCAATAGGGACAGAAGCATGACAAAGCTCTAGAAGACTTAAAGAAGTACCTCTCATCAGTACCATTACTCGTGAAACCTAAAGATGGTGAACCGCTATCCCTATACCTAGCAGTATCCCGAAACACCGTAAGTGCAGTATTGGTTAAGGATCATGAAGGTGAGCAGCATCCATCTACTATGTAAGTAAATGTTTGCTTGATGTTGAAACCAGGTATTCTCATTTAGAAAAATTAATTTTAGCTTTAATAATAGCCCCTACCAAGTTAACACATTATTTTGAAACTTACATGATTCATATTAAAACTAATTATCCTATTAAAAAGTGTCTTGAGAAAACCTGAAATGCTTTGTAGGAAGGCCAAGTGGTACGTTAAGTTAAGTGCTTATGATCTTATCTATGAGACAAAAACACAATCAAATCCCAAGCTTTAGTAGATTTTGTGGTTGATTTCAGTAGTGATATCCAAGTAGAGGTTGATCTAGAAGTGACACATTTAGAAGAGGACAGAGAAAAATGGGCACTATTCACTGATGGATCCTCAAATGTCAAGGGGGACATAATACCCCAGGCAATCAGATGTGAAACAGCCAAAGGGGGAAATAATATCCCAGACAATCAGATGTGATTTCCAAGCCACAAATAATGAAATTAAGTACGAAACTTTAATCGCTGGTTTTCAATTATCTAAGGGGATAAGGAATATTCATATATTTGTAGATTCTTTGTTATTAGCTAACCACTTTAATGGCTCCTATGTAGCCTAAAGTAAATGACTAATCCAATATCTCCAGATAGTTAGAAATCTGGCAGAAAATTTCGATTGTTTTGTCATTGAACAGGTACTAAGAGAAGAAAATGCCGGAGCGGATGCGTTGGTAAACCTTGGTTCGGCTCTTAGGATCCTGACTGATATAAAACTCCGTTGGTGGAAATTTGGGGGTGTGACATAACACGCCTCGCAGATTCTGGTATGTCACACGCCTCGGAGTAAAACTCCGTTGGTTGAAATTTGGGGGTGTGACATAGCACGTTGGACTTTCATGAAATGGGGAATAGACGTTGTGGGTAAACTACCAAAGGATCCAGGAGGAAAGGTATTCATGCTAGTAGTGACAGATTATTTTTCCAAATGGATCGAAGCAGAAGCATTCGCTCAAGTTAGAGAAAAGGAAGTAATATCCTTCATCAAATGCAATATCCTGACAAGATTTGGGATCCCGACATAAATCACATGTGATAATGGTTCACAGTTCATTGGTAAGACAACAAACAAATTTTTTGTGCTGATTGGGGGATAAAAATGATAACTTCAACACCCATACATCCTTAAGCTAATGGTTAAAAAGAATCAGCAAACAAGATCATCATCAACAACTTGAAAAAGAAGCGGGGTATAAAAAAAGGAAGGTGGGCTGAAGAACTTCCATTTGCGTTATGAGAAGATAGAATCACACCAAATAGTGCAACCGGTCAAACTACTTTCTCTTTGGTATTTGCAACTGAAGTCATGATTCCGACCGAAATGGTGATATCTACAGCAAGATCCTACCTTCAGAATCCCAAGACCAACAATCAGGATCTTGCCAATGATCTTGACACTATTGATGAACTCAGAGATTCTATGAGGCTTCATGTTGCAGCATACCAACAGAGGATATCTTGGTTATACAACAAAAATATTAGAGTAAGAAGATTTCAAGTAGGTGATTGGTGTTGAGAACAGCATTTCAAAACACCATTGATCCTAAGGCCAGAAAGTTAGCACCTAAGTGGGAAGGACCATACTTGATAGATACTGAAGCAAGTAAAGAAGCATACCAATTATCCACTCCTGGTGGTAGGTTCCTGCCAAGATCCTGGAATGCCCTTCATCTCAAACTCTACTTTATGTAAGTTGGAATTTCATTTCTAACTTAGTATAGTATGTATTCTAACTCCACTATTTCAATTATTTATTCATTTTCTTTTTATCATTCAAAACCCATAACTGACTTAATCATCGGAGGGGTGTTAGCCAAGCTAAAACCCACCCTCACAAAGGTTCAATTATTTTGTAAAATCGGGATCCCGACTAAGAAAGCGAATGCATTCCTAGAGGTTTAGCCACCTCTCTACGTGTAAGGTTCTAATAGTTTATAAGGTTAAAAGGTTTTAACCTTTCTAAGAATTGAGTTTAAAAACTCCACCTGGGTGCACGTTGTTCGCATGTGGTTCAAGATGGCGGGACCAGCTCATTTAACGGTGGCTGACAATTTCGTTGTTATTGGCTACATGTTGGATCCCCAAGCATATTATCAATGGAATAACATGATCATGTTATGCAACCTTGTCTTGTCCCAAGTATTCACATAAGGTTTTGGCATTTTTATGTCACTCACAATTGGCTTGTCCCAAGTACTAACACTTAGGTGCTAACTCAATATCAAAGTTATTTATGGGATTTCCTAGGATCTTTATGATCAAAATTATTTTTGTGATTTTCTCTAGGATTTTTATGATCAAAATTATTTTTGGGATTTTCCCCAGGATCCTCAGGATCATCTGATCCCATAGTGAAAAATATCTTCCAAACATATCTTGCAAGATATCAAGGAAAATCTAGGACAGGCCTTCTCAAAGTTGACTATCCACAAAACCTCGAGCTCTAAACATTGACCAGAGATCATCTACACTCATTTTAAGACAAAATATGATATGGAAAAAAGAAAAGAAACGCGCGACTTCAAGACGAAGTAAGAGCTGACTTAAGGATTCCGCTATAAGGACCTCAGGACAGAATGTTCCCTCCACAAACAAAGGTTTGAAAATTTAACAGCTACAAATGATGATAACGGATGTCAAATTTTGGGGAGAATTGTTGTGGGTCAAATATTATGACTCGGGATCCCTGACTCTTCAGGATCCCTACTCTTTCCAGCATCCCCGATCTGCCCAGGATCTTTGAGTACTGATGGTTTATTTCGATCTTGGTTTTAACTTATTCTTGCAGGTGAGCATTGATGACTTAATTAACCATAAAGGCTCATGATACAAATTGAAGAAAACATGTGGAAAGGCTAGAAGTATTGACAAAGTTAAATTCCTATCAATCAGGCGGGATCCTCAGATACAATTACACTTGTTTCCATAAATAACAAAGATGATGTTGGAAAATGACTATTATGTAAGGATTTTGTGCTGAAGACCCGAGAACTAACTTAAGAAAACTCATGAACATTAATGTTAACGCCCATGAGTGCTGCCCAAGTTGAAGAGCGAGATTTTCGGTATACTAGGCGTGATTTTTGGGATATTAGTTATTTTTCTTTACTATATATGAGGCTGATGCATGGCTTAGAGACACAACACTTTTCCAATAAAAACACTATCCTTGCTATAACCTAAACGCCATTGCAATTAGCTCTCGACCTGTAATCAACCTTTTTATTAATAAATTGAGAGGCATGGGATAATTTACCACGTTAGGTTACCGAATATTTAAAGAACACTGTACCTCACTTAAACAAATTTTTTCAATTGTTTCTTCGGTAATTTTTGACCAAAATACAAAATTTGTAATTCTGTCTTTATTTTTTAATACTTTTTTAAAGTGGTTGTGAGTGAAAGAAAAAAAAGTTAATAATAAATGTAAAAAAAATTTATTTAATCATAAATAAAAGAGAAAATAATTTTTTTAAGATCAATGTCCGTCAAGTACATCCAAGCATTCAACAAAGTGACGTCATCTTCACAGCTCCACATCGATGGTCCTACGAGCCATTTTTTGGGGCTGTGATTTGAAAGAGAATTATTTTGAAAGAGTTTGAAATGAAAGAATGAATTAATCTGTAAAAGAAATGGTTATACATATTGGGTAAAAACAATTGTTTTTTAATTATCGTTTTTAACAGTTATATTAACGTTTAGATCCGCAAGGGGAGCAGCTACTACTAGATGGTTCGACTTCAAAAAAATCAGTACCGCCAAGGGCGGGGCGGTGTTCTTGCTGATCCCGCGCGATACCGTTTCTATCCTGACCCCTATTGCCACCACCCTCATAAGCTTATTAGGTAAATTTTAGAGCATTCACATCAGAAATCTAATTATTATCCATATACCTAAAATTTGGAGAAAATTATAAAAATCTTGTACTTTTGTTCTATATTAGGAAATCCATCCTCAGTTCTCATCCCCCAAATTATATGAGAATCACATTAAGGATCTTTTTGTTATGGGGTAATGGAACGGACGACGAAATGGAATGGACGTGGTAATGGAATGGACAAGGGAATGGAATGGGTTATTACCATTCCAATGAAATGTTTGGTTACTACATGGGAATGCAATGAATGATTACTTTGCGTTGTTTGGTAGGTAGGAAAAAAAAAGAAAAAATAAAACTAAAATGGTAGTGAGTGGCGGTGGTGGTGGGAGGTAGGTCGCGGTCGTGGCATTGGTGGGCGGTGATGGTGGCCGGTGGTGTTAGGGCACGGATTTTTAGTATCCTCAGCAAAGATTATATTCAGAACAAATCCAGGATGTGGTTTCCTCTAAGGTAACTGGTATCCTAATTACATTATATAACTAACACGAAATTTGCTACTTTCCATGTATACCAGGTCAAAGACCGTTGCTTGACCACCCGAAGACTCGCACTTTCAATTGATAGATCGTGGCATAAAAGGAAACGTGTTGACTGAGAGATTAACGGCTAATTAGATTTAGTCTAATAGTTTCCTAAATTATAGGCATTAGTTGTTAGACTTTGTTTATTATAAACAGAGCTCTAAGCAAATGATAAAACACGCACTCTAGCACTCTAGAACTTACTAGTACTCGCATTCTCTATAATCACGATCAAGTTTGAGCTCCACAATTGTAATCACCTTTATTATTAATAAACCGGTGGTGATAGTTTTCACCGCCCGGGGTTTTTTGCTTGTTATCCTAAGGATAACGGGTTTTTTCCTCGCAACAAATCCTCGTGTTCAAGCACTTTTACGTTCATTTAATACAAGCACCAAGTCCCGATTACTAATTTGGTTACGAAATCATTGTTGTTAATTTTTGACCAAAACAATTTGGCGCCCACCGTGGGGCTAACGGTGCTTTAATCCACTAAATCCGTTTATTTCATTCACCTTCATTCTCTTTACAATGGACTCACAACCAAAAACCAGTTCAGTCTTTGCTCCGGTGGTCACTACTGCTTCAGGTGTCAACCCAGGACCTCCACCACTACCGAAGAAAAATACTCAGCCCAAAGAAGAACTTCTACCATTCGCGGGATCCTCTACACGGGTATACCCGGTTATTTCAAACAATGATATTTTTGCTTTGACGAAACATGTCAAAACGCACATGGAGCAGCAAGAGAAGACCAACTCAAGGCTATTCAAGGAGATTGAAGGAATCAAAAAGAAACCAGGGCAGGAGGCCACTCCAATCATGCCTAGGGTCCTTGATTTTGATTCTCCAGGATCATCTATCCTTCAGAATCCCGGATCCTTGGGGACACAATCAGCAAGGATTCCATCGCAGCAGCAATCCGGATACTGGGGAGCTTTTCCTTCGGTATCCTCGGAGTTACCCGGACCAACGAGGCCAGGGTCCATCAACATGCAGCCTCGCTCAACCATGCCAGCCGTCATATTCTCATCAGCATCCCCTATGGTGTCCTCGGAAGTGCATGTTGGAGATAACATCCCTATGCAAGCACCGCCTTATCTTGGGGATACCATCAATGGAGGAATTAACCACCCAAGCTCAGGATACCAGAGACCTAACCAAGATCCTGGTAACATTTTACTTAATTCTAATTTATACACTAACTATGGATCTGTGCAGGATAAGGGGATATCCCCCGATATAGCCAGGGAATTACAGAAAATGAAGGACATGATCTCCAGTATCCCGGGGATAATCCGTCCCATAGCTGAAGTTCCGGTAGGCAGTCACAAACTTTCCAGGTTCACTTGGCCCATATGCGACTTGGAGATCCCCAGGAAATTCCAGACGCCCAACATAAAGCTTTACGACGGCACTATGGATCCTGAGGAGCATGTAGCTCAATACAGAGAAAGGATGGAGGTCAACCCTATCCCCGCTGAAATCAAAGAAGCCTGTCTATGTGAAGGGTTTGGCTCAACACAAACAGAGACAAGTCAAAATGGTGTGCATTCCATGAAGACTTTGGCCATCGAACAGATGATTGTATAGCACTCCGGAAAGAGATAGGATACCTACTCAGTAAGGGACACCTGAAGGAACTATTTGGAAGAAATAAGAACAAGAGTCAGGATCCTTTCAAGATACATGAAAGGGCACCTTCTCCACCACCCGGAGCTAAGGTGGTATCCTTCATCTCGAGAGGATCTGACATCTATGGGACCTCATATTCAGCAGCCAAGAAGCGTTCTAGAGAAACGAAGATGGACAACGGAGAAAGACCTCTCTGTACTTCCACATTGACAACTCAAAGAATCATATCCTTCCATGAGGAGGATAGATGTGACCTTGTGGATCCCAACCACGATGGTTTGGTAATCACTTTATGTATAGCTAATTGTTTTGTGCGCAGGATACTCGTAGATGGAGGAAGCTTTGTAAACATTATCCAGATGGATGCCTTGAAGAAAATGGATATCCCGGAAACGGAGATTATCCCAAAATCCTCAGTTCTCGTAGGATTCAGCGGCAAGACCAAGAACCCTTTGGGAGAAATCAAACTTCCAATATATATTGAAGGAACTAACTCTCTACAATAATTTTATGTTATTGACTCATTATCTTGTTGTAATGTGATATTAGGCAGGCCCTGGATCCACAGCATGAAGGCAGTACCCTCAACTTATCATCAGTGTGTGAAACTACTAAGTCCTTGGGGAATCATCAAAATTGAAAGTGATCAGCAAGATGCCAAGGAATGTTATGCTTCATTAATGAAGTGGACTACAAAGCCTACTCAAGCATAGAAATTACAGAAACAACCGGGGAAGGTCCTATAAGTAAGAGAGCAAGATGTAAAGGAAGTATCTTTGGATCCTCAGGATACTGAGATCAAAGTATTATTAGGATAAAGTATTCTTGAGGATATTGAGATAGAGTTAATATCCTTCCTAAAGAAAAGAGCTTCTACCTTCGCCTGGAAACATGAATATATGACAGGTATCTCTAAATCTATAATTACTCATAAACTTGGTATAGATAAATCTTTCAAGCCGGTACATCAAAAGCGAAGGAAGTTTGCTCCTGAAACATTATCATACAAGAAGAAGTAAAGAAGCTGCTCAAGACCAAGATGATAAGAGAGGTCCAATATCCTAGATGGTTAGCCAATCTAGTTGTAGTCCAGAAGAAGAATGGAAAGTGGAGAGTATGTGTGGACTTCACAGACCTGAATAAGGCATGTCCAAAAGATCCATTTCCACTTCCACACATTAACTCAATGATGGATGCTACTGCTGGCCACGAGCTGCTAACCTTCATGGATGCATCCTCAGGATTCCAATAGATTCAAATGGAGCCTTTATATCAAGAAGATATAGCCTTCATGACTCCCACAGGCATATATTGTTATACTGCAATGCCTTTTGGACTTAAAAATGCAGGTGCAACATACCAAAGGCTCGTCAACATGATGTTCAAAGACCAACTGGGGGACACGATGGAAGTCTACATAGATGACATGGTGGTAAAGTCAAAGAGGGATGAGGATCATCTCAAAGACTTAGCAACAGCATTTGATATCCTTGATGAATACAACATGAAGTTAAATCCAGCCAAGTGTCACTTTGGGGTCAAAGAAGGAAACTTCCTTGGATACATGGTCACTAAGAGAGGAATAGAAGCAAGCCCTAAGCAGATCAAGACCATCCTAGATATCAAATCACCAAAAAACGTCAAAGATGTCCAAAGACTGACCGGAAGAATTGCTGCTCTCAACATATTCATCTCAAGATCTTCAGAGAAGTGTAAAGGCTTTTATGATATCCCGAGGAAGAATCAAAAATTCGAATGGGGAGAGAATCAAGAAACGGCATTGGTATCCCTGAAGGAATACTTATCCTCAGCACCACTTCTAATGAAGCCAGTTGACGCTGAACCATTATCCTTGTACTTAGCCGTTTCTGGGAATGCAATCAGTGCTGTCCTCGTCAAGGATCATGAAGGTCAACAACATCCAATATATTATGTAAGTAAAAGTCTACTAGATGCTGAATCCAGGTACTTTTATCTTGAAAAGTTAATTTTAGCACTTATAATGGCTTCAACTAAACTAAGACACTACTTTGAAACTCATGCTATACATGTAAAAACTAACTATCCTATTGAAGCAGTTTTAAGAAAACCAGAAATGACAGGTAGGATGGCGAAGTGGGCTATGAAACTTAGTGCATACGATATCTTGTATGAACCAAGGGCAGCCATAAAATCTCAAGCACTTGCCAACTTTGTGACTGATTTTAGCCAAGATATACTTGAGGAAATAGAAAAGAAAGTTCAACAACCGGAGATCAAGGAGAGTTGGACCTTGCATACCGATGGTGCCTCCAACATAAGAGGAACAGGTCTAGGTATCCTGCTAAAATCGCCAGAGGGGGACATTATACCTCTATCTATATCTTTTGAATTTCAGGCTACTAATAATGAGGCTGAATATGAGGCCTTAATAGCTGGTTTGCAATTAGCTAAGGATATGAAGGCCAGGTATCTTCAAGTTTATGTTCATTCTTTGTTATTAGCTAACCATTTCAATGGCTCTTATGCAGCGAATGTAGAAAACTTAGCAAAATATTTAGAAATAGTTAAGCAATTAGCTATGTGTTTCGAAACATTTAACATAGTGCAGGTACCAAGGGAAGAGAACACTGAAGCAGATGCCTTAGCAAACTTGGCATCAGCTCTCAAGATACCAGGAGATGTCAAGATACCTATCGTGCATATCTTGACTCCAGCAACAAAGGAGAACCTCGAAGTCTTAGAAACTTTAAATTCTAAGGATAATCCAGCATCTTGGACCAATCCCATAATACGGTATCTTCAGGATAACGAGATCCTAGAAGGGGAAAATCCCAGAACTTTCCGAATGAAGGTAACCCAATACATTGTCTTAAATAATGTTTTGTATAGAAAATCACATGCAGGTCCATACCTGAGATGCTTGGAATATCAAGAAGCACAAGAAGTTCTCAAAGACATACACGAAGGCGATTGTGGAAACCACACTGGGGGCAGAGCCTTAGCATCCAAGATACAAAAGACAGGCTACTTCTAGCCAACAATGAAGAGAGATGCAATGTATTTCTCCAAGAAGTGTGATGCTTGCCAAAAACATAGCAACATATTACATCAACCAGCTGAACCATTATATCCTATCATCTCCCCATGGCCATTTATGAAATGGGGAATGGATATTGTGGGAAAGCTGCCCAAGGCTCCTGGTGGAAAAGTCTTTATGCTGGCCATGACAGATTACTTCTCCAAGTGGATCGAAGCGGAGGCATTTGTTCAAATTAAAGAAAGGGACGTGATTTCATTCATCAAGCACAACATACTGACAAGATTTGGTATCCCAGCAGAGATTGTTTGCAACAATGGATCATAGTTCATCGGAAGAAGAACAACCAACTTTTGTGAAAGTTGGGGAATCAAGATGGTGACTTCAATCCCAGTACATCCTTAAGCTAATGGTCAAGCAGAATCCGGTAACAAGATCATCATCAACAACCTGAAGAAGAAATTGGGGTCCAAGAAGGGAAAATGGGCTGAAGAACTACCATTTGTTATTTGGGCCGACAGGACCACTTCAAAAAATGCAACGGGAGAGACACCTTTCTCCTTGGTGTTTGGGGCCGAAGATTTTATCCCTACCAAGATGGTGATCCCCACAGCAAGAACCAGCATCCAGGATACTGAGACCAACAACCAAAGTCTTGCCGAAGACCTGGATACCATTGATGAAATCCGAGATCTTGCCCGGATCAGAATGGCGGTGTACCAACAGAGAATAGCCAAGTCCTACAACAAGAATATTAGAATTCAAAGATTCCAAGTAGGGGACATGGTATTAAGAAAGGCATTTCAGAATACCACTAACCCAGCAGATGGAAAGCTAGCTCCGAAGTGGGAAGGTCCTTACCTGATAGATTCGGAGGCAGGAAAAGGGGCCTACAGGTTAATCACTATGGAAGGTGTTTCTATACCAAGAGCTTGGAATGCTATCCACCTCAAGGTGTATTTTTGTTAGTATACTTAACTGGTATGTTGGTATCCTCAAGATGAGGGTACGTCTCCTTATCTATTCTTACTTCTTTTTTTAACTTTATTATCTCTAAATCAAGTTTACTGACTTAAGCATCGGAGGGGTGTTAGCCAGGCTAACACCCACCCCTCATCAAGAGCTTAGTGTTTTGCAGTTATCCTAAGGATACGTTATCTCGATAATAGTCAGAGGCTGATCACCTCCCACACGAATATGATATCCCTGATATCCCACAAGGTTTAAAGGTCTTCACCTTTCCAACGAACGCCAGGGGCGCACGAATATGATATCCCGGATATCTCAAAAGGTTTAAAGGTCTTCACCTTTCTAACGACGCTTGGAGCGCACAATGATTCGGGTATAGTTCGAGGCAGGCTGACCAGACCAGCTGACAATCCGTCTGTTGTTGGCTATATACCGAATCCTTAAGATAAGTGTCAGACGTGTCACACATATGGTTTATAACATTTTCATGTTATCTAAGGTTTATAACACGTCCGTGTTATCTAAACTCTTGGCATAATCATGCCCATGCGTTTGGGACCTTCCCCAGTTTTATCTCAAGTTTAGAGTGGTTCATGTCTCTAAAGTAAAGGCCTAGTCGCCAGTAAAAAGGCTTTATCGCCAGTTAGTGGGCTTTGTCGCCAGAATTATCTAACTTTGTTTCGACAGATAGCTAATTCTAAGAAGGTTACTAAGTTGTTTTTAACTTAGCAAAATCCCAGGAGCTTGATACTTAGAAAGATCAACGGTTAGGGACATCACATGTAAGCCCATTAGATTTATAAATGATCTCCACAAAGGTACTCTTTACACTTAGTTTTATCACTCGATTTATACTTCAAAGTATAATCTTTTGGTTTGATTGTGATCATTCACGCAAGACATAAGGATATGTTATCCTGAAGTTATTTCATATCAATTCCTAATAAGTCTTTTAAATTGTGTTTTCTAAAAACATAAGAATATTTTATGTTCAGGATATATGGTCCTCAGGACATTTCAATACAATATCTTAACAAATACCTTTTCTGAAATTATAATTCTCTTAATATTCGAGAAGCTAGCTATTAGGATACGTTATCCTCGAAGTAACTTATTTCAGAAAATTAAAACGACATTCCAACTAAAATTTACAAGTTACTAAACACAATACTTAAAGCCAAAAGATTATGTTATTACTAATCATAAGTACAGGAAATTAGAAAGGCAACACCCGGGTTTCGTCTTGAAAAGCCAAGATCCCTCCACCCGTATATTGCCAGATGTTCAAAAGTCAAGATAACATGGGCTTCGTCTTGGAAAGTCAAGATCCCTCCACCCATGTATCCTAATATCCTAAGCATACTATTGTTCAAGACATAAAAAAGTAAATTGTTCAACAGATCACTACAACCCAACATCACAAACCACAAACACATAAAAATTGGGCTCAAGCCTTTTCTTTACCACTATCATCACCCAATTGCACCTCCTCCGCAACCTTCTCCGTCCCGCTCGGACCAGCTTCCTCCACCGTCTCCCCATCAAGCTCAGCCAGTATCTTCTCCCAACCAGCTACATCCCAGAAGGGAGTATCCAGACCAGCCTCCTTTGCCTCTTTAGCCATCTTGAACCGGGATTGAAATACGAAAACAGCAGCAAACTTTTTTGCCCCCTCCATAGCCTCGTAAACCTTTACCAAGCATTCAGCCTCTTGATGGACCAACTTCTTCTTGGCCAGTGACAGCTCCAGTTTCGCGTCTTCCAGCTCTTTGGTCTTCTTATCTAGACGACTGGTCTTTGTAACTCCTATCTTCATCAGTTTGGAGATGCGAGTGTTGGCTTCATGAAGTTCAAGGCTCATGGTGGCAAATCGGGAGGAAATATACTCAAGGCCCTATAAGGATAAAGAATCCTCAATATAAATTATCTTCAAAATATAGAAGATCATGACATACTGAAAAAAATACCTGCTGAGTCTTATTCATGGCATCATGGAAGTCAACGTCATGCACAGGAATGGATTCACTGGTCTCTTGGCCCTTCCGCTTCTTAGAGCCCTTTGCGCGTCTGCCTTCAGGTTGGGGGATAGAGATGGGGACATGTTTCTTCTTAATAGTGCTTTGGGTGGATACCATGCTGTCAATATCTTCAAGAGCAAAAGCAAAAGCAGACTTGCCTACAAATACACAAGTTAGTATCCGTAATCCTTAAAATATTTATTCTAACATTTCATACATTCTTTACCAGACATAACGGAACTCGAGGATGGAGATGGTTCTTGAAAGCTTGACTGAAGATAAAACGTCCTTTTCTCCTCATCAATAAGAAAGAAGGATGCGAGCTTATCCTCAGTTTCACTGATGGGATGAGCGATCTCAAAGAACTTCAAAGCTGCAAAAGACAAAAGAAAACACATCAGTCACAAAAGATATCAGTATATATTCAAGATACAGTATCCTACTTTTGGAAACCCAGAGATAAGGAAGAGTATCGGGCTGTGGAAGAGAATCTCTCCTAACAAAGAAATATTGTCTCTTCCACTGGTCGTTATTCTGGGTATATTTCAAAACCAATGGGGATCCGCCAGATTTAATTTTGAGAAGATATCTTAAAGACCCATAGCTGCGAAGGTCATATACATAAGCAAGCTCTGAGAGGATAAGATCGAGAGCGTGGTCGGCAATTAGTCTCTCCAAAACAAACAAAGTCCTCCAAACCATGCCCATGGTTTGGGCATAATTGAGACCAGTTCTAGAAATGAAAATCGATGGTAAAGGCAGGAAATGGATAGGAAAAACCGATCTTAAACGGCAAAAACGGAAAGTAGATCCAGGTTTTTAAAACACAATCGGAAGAAAGGGCGGCATCAAATGGTCTGAAAAGAGTTCCAGCGGGAAACAACCCCGAGACCGCAAATTAGCGATATCGGCATCACCAAAAATGCATATCTCACTCACTGGACTAGCAAGAAGATTTTGCGATACAAAATCCTCAATACCGGAAGGACGAAGCTTCGGACTCATGATTTGAGAAGAGAGAATAGAGAAAAGTTACCAGGATATTGGAATAAGATGGATGGAAATATTATTTATCTGAGTAATTATAAAGTCGGCCTAGGGTTTACCCAAAGAACGGATGAGTGACACGTGCATCATCGATCTACCACACAAGCCAAAATTAGAAATTCAAATTTCAAAAATTTTACAGCTGTAAACCATATCTACAACTATCAAATTTGGGGATAATTGTTAGGGCACGTATTTTCAGTATCCTTAGAAAAGATTATATTCAGAACGAATCTAGGATGCGGTATCCTATAAGGTAACTGGTATCCTAATTACATTATATAACTAACACGAAATTTACTACTTTCCATGTATACCAGGTCAAAGACCGTTGCTTGATCACCCGAAGACTCGCACTTTCAGTTAATAGATCGTGGCATAAAAGGAAACGTGTTGATTGAGAGATTAATGGCTAATTAGATTTAGTCTAATAGTTTCCTAAATTATAGGCATTAGTTGTTAGACTTTGTTTATTATAAATAGAGCTCTAAACAAATGATAAAACACACACTCTAGCACTTGAGAACTTACTAGTACTCGCATTCTCTATAATCACGATCAAGTTTGAGCTCCACAATTGTAATCACCTTTATTATTAATAAACTAGTGGTGATAGTTTTCACCGCCCGGGATTTTTTGCTTGTTATCCTAAGGATAACGAGTTTTTTCCTCGCAACAAATCCTCGTGTTCAAGCACTTTTACGTTCATTTCATACAAGCACCAAGTCCCGATTACTAATTTGGTTACGAAATCATTGTTGTTAATTTTTGACCAAAACAGGTGGTGGTGGGCGACGGGAGATAATGGTGGTCGGAGGTGGGTGGTGGTGGTGGTGGTGCTGGTGGTGCAGGGTGGTGGCCGTAACAATGGGCGTGGCAGGCAGTGGTGGCAATGGCGGCGGTGCGCAGCGGTGACGGTGGGCAGCAGGTGGTGGTGTTGGTGAGGGGCGGAGGCGATGGTTAATGGTGGCAGCGAACGGGTGGTGGTGGTGGGTGGCTGGCACTAACGACAGCGGTTGGTTGTGGTAACACCGTCGGTGGACGGCAATGGTGGTGATTGGTGGCGACAGTGGTGGTGGTTGGTGGTGGTGGGTGTTGATGGTGGTGGGTGATGGTGGTGGGAGGGTGTTATAGGTGATGTAAGGTGAAAGTGGGAATGGAATGAAAAAAAAACATGGTGTATGGATGAAATGAAATTGGGGTGTTTTAGAGGGAATGGAATGGACTAGGTAACGGGTCATTCCATTCCTTTGATCAATCAAACACACTTTTCTTCATTCCCTCACAATGAGGCATTCCATTCCGCCCTCCATTCCGGCATACCAAACGCTACCTAAATCTCTAAATTTAATGTTACATAATACACCCCATGTAATTGTTTATTATATTTTTTAAATGAGCTTGTGAGTAGAGGAAAGAAAGATTGCAATAAAATTATAATAAGTAAATATATTTAAATGAATAGGAGATAGATATAGGGGATGAGATGTTGAGGAATGAGAGATAAATGTTCATACCATTTAGATTCATTGGATTAGGTCTAAGAGGCATGTCTATAGCTTCTAACCCTAGCCGGCAGGGATTAACCCGGTTGTTTTTGGATTAGGTTCCAAGACAGTTTCATAGACAATGGGTATGATTGGCAAAACTAGCTGGTGGCTCTTAGCTAGAAGCTACTGGCTGGTGTCTAAAAGCTGGCAGCTGTAGCTTTTTAGAAATACTTAGGTGTTTGGCAGAGTAGCTGAAACTTTTAATAAAGCTAGATGAGTGCCCGCGTGATGCACTATTCTAATATGAAACCTGTTCTGACCTGACCCCTTTCGACTCAAAACCGTACCAACACGTACCAAACTAAATTAGCCCTTTTTGCATCGACTCGTTTCGACACCCTAATTTGGTCTTACACATGACCTGAGCTCGTCTGGCTCGACTTGTTGCCGATCCTAACAAGTAATCACGTAATATGTTAATTTTTTAATGTCAAAGAAGTTTAGCAATACAGTACTCAAATTAAAGAGAATAAAATGCTCGTTTTTATGATATAATTTTTTTTTAAATATTAACGTGTGAAAAAGTTACGGCCTCTTAAAAATTAATGGCGGTAGTTGGTTTTGAATAAGAGTTAAATGTATAACTATTATATAAATTAACAAAAGTTGTTGAAAGTTCAAGTACCAAACTTGTAAAACTTCAAATACAAAAGCTATAAGTTTTTTTCTCAACGCTAGTAGTTGGAGATTTTAGCTTCAAGCTATTTCTCCTAACCTAAAGCTTCAAGCTACTCCAACCAAACAAAACTTTTATTAAATATGAGTTTTTTTCTTTAAAGCTTGTACCTAAAAGTTGCTAAAATCTCTTTACCAAACATACTCAATATCACTCATTTGCGTCATCTTGTCTTAGATGATTCAGTTCTAGATAGTTACCCTGTGCAATAAGAATTTCGTCAGTTCATTCTTAGTCATATTTTTTGTTCTTTTCTTAATCTTTGTTAATTTATGTTTAAAACTGTTAGTTTCCTTTTTACACTTTTTACATATTGATAGATAGTTTAGTATCAAGAGTCACCTTGTCTACATATTACTATCCAGTATCTTACCTGCACTATACTAACATATTGTGTATTAACATGTTTAGTTTAGTATAATTGTAGGTCATTTGATATTTAAAACTATTTTGTACATGTTATTAACTTGTTGGTATTATTGGAGCACATTAGCTGCTATAACAGTAGGTGCTAAGATAAATTGTTCCTTGTTCTCATCTTCCGCATGAACACATTATGTTTAGACAATGTGTTAGCAGTTTCACTAACTTCGGTGTCAACAAAGGCACACTACAAAAAAAAATGTCATTAGTTATGCACATTTTTAATGGCATTTAACTATTGTACCATTGTTTTAGGTTTTAGTGACAATTTGTGTGTGACATTTATCATTCGTGACACTAAAATTAAGGGTTTTGTGTCACTTTGTGTATGCCATATTTTCTTGGTTCATACTTTTAGTGGCATTTAGTATTTGTTTTCCTTAAAATTTAGGTGTTTAATGACACTTTGTGTATGCCACATTTACTGGACACACTTTTATCATTTGTGACTCTAAAATTAAGGTTTTAGTGTCACTTTGTGTATGCCATATTTGCTTGGTAAATACTTTTAGTGGTATTTAGTGTTAGGGCTCGGATTTTTAGTATCCTAGGCAAGCAGTATGTTTAGGATAACTTCAAGATATGGTATCCTCCAAGGCAACAGGTATCCTAAATATATTGTATAATTAACAAATTGTTCGCTGTCTTTCCTTGTTTACTAGGTCAAGAGATTTATCATGATTCCCTAAAGACTCGGACTTTCAGTTAATAGGACGTGTTCAAAAAGGAAAACATGCTTAATGGGGGAACTAACGGCTAACTGGATTTAGTCTTTTATTTCCTAAATTGTAGGCATTATTGTTAGCTTCTTTTTGTTATAAATAGAGCAACACTCGGATCAATTCACACACAACTCTCACGCTAGACTTAGTAACACTCTGTAACACGATCCAAAGAGAAAAGCTCCACCACTTGTAACATTTTTCAATTATTAATAAACTGGTGGTGATAGTTTTCACCACCCGGGGTTTTTTTCTTGTTATCCTCAGGATAACGAGTTTTTTTTTCTCACAACAAATCACTGTGTCATTACATTTTTGCATTCGTTTCAACCAAGAACCTAGCCTCATTCACTAATTTGGTTACGAAATTGCCTTTGTTAATTTTGACCAAAAAAATTTGGCGTCCACCGTGGGGCTATCGGTGCTTCAATCCTTTGAAACAATTCACTTCGAACTCAATCACTTTCATTATGGCCTCACAACCAAAAACCAGTTCTGTTTTTGCTCCGGCGGTCACCACTGCTTCAAGTGCCAACCCTGTACCTCCACTAGTTCCAAAGAAGAGCACTCAGCCCATAGGAGAACTTCCACCATACGCGGCATCCTCTACACGGGTAGATCCAGTTATCTCTAACAATGACAATTTTGCTTTGATGAAACAAGTCAAAACTCACATGTAGCAGCAAGAGAAGACCAACTCAAGGCTATTCAAGGAAATTGAAGGGATCAAAAAGAAGCCAGGGCAGGAGGCTACTCCAATCATTCCCAGGGTTCTTGATTTTAATTCTCCAGGATCATCTATCCTTCTGAATCCAGGATCCTTGGGGGCACAACCAACAAGGACTCCGTCTCAGCAGCAGTCAGGATACTGGGGGAACTAATATTCCGGTATCTTCGGAATTACCCAGAACAACGAGGCCAGAATCCATCAACATGCAGCCTCGTTCAACCATGCCAGCCGGAATATTCTTGTCATGATCTCCGGTGGTGTCCTCTGAAGTGCATGTTGGAGATGATATCCACATACAAATGCCGCCTTATTCTGAGGATACCCTTAATGGATAAAGTAGTGGTCAAGGCTCAGGATACTTGAGGCCTAACCACAATCTCAGTAACAGTTTACCTAATCCTAATTTATACACTAACGGTGAATTTTGCAGGATAAAGGGAAATCCCCTAAGATAGCCAGGGAATTACAAAAAATGAAGGATATGATTTCCAATATCCCCGGGATAATCCGTCCCATAGCTAAAGTGCCGGTAGGCGGTCACAAATTATCCAGGTTCACTTGGCCTATATGCGACGTGGAGATCCCCAAGAAATTCCAGATGCCCAGCATGAAGATGTATGATGGCACTATGGATCCTGAGGAACACGTAGCTCAGTACAGAGAAAGGATGGAGATCAACCCCATCCCTATTGACATCAAAGAAGCTTGTCTATGCAAGGGATCCGGTTCAACACTAACGGGGCCGGCCCTCAAATGGTTATTAAGTATTCCTTCCAATACTATTACTTCATTTGCTCATTTGATTAACTTATTCAATAATCAATTTTCTTGTAGTAGATCTTTTGAGAAAATGACAGGTGACTTATATAGAATTGTTCAGCCTAATAATGAATCCCTAAGGGATTACATAACTAGATTTAGCAGGGAAGCTTTGGACATCCCCAACCTTGACATGGCGGCTGCTGTTGAAGCTCTCAAGATGGGGTTGAAGAAGGATTCATCCTTCGATGACGATCTTGTCATGACTCCATGCAGGAATCTTGATGAAGTCAGAAACAGGGCGTTAAGATACATCCGGCAAGAGGATTATAAGAAGGCTCATGGAAGTTTGGTTATCCCGAAGTATGAGTCTACCAACAGGAAGTCAGACTCTCCACGGAAGTTCTTTAGGCCCAAGCCTTATTCCAAACAAGATAATTCCAGGATAAACGCTGTGGAAGAAGGCGAAGATGATGAGGACTATCCTATAATCTCCGAATATTGTTTTAATATTGATATTGGTGGTGTAATATGTGGCATGCAGGATTTAGATGACAAGGCTAAATGGCCCAAGAAGAATGAAAAGCCCGAATCCAGCAAAGACAAGTCCAAATGGTGTGAATTCCATGAAGACTTTGGCCATCGCACTGATGATTACATAGCACTTCAGAAGGAAATAGGATACCTTCTCAGCAAAGGATACTTGAAGGAACTATTTGGAAGAAACAAAAACAAGAGTCAGGATCCTGTCAAGATACCTGAAAGGGCACCTTCTCCAACACCCGGAGCTAAGGTTGTATCCTTTATCTCGGGAGGATCTGACATTTGTGGAACCTCGTATTCAGCAGCTAAGAAGCGTTCTATAAGACTCCGAATCCCGAGAATCCTACAGTTGGTAATCACGTCCACAAATTCTCAAAAATTTAAAGTCAAACCATTTCATCTTATTAAATTCGTTTCAGAGTAATAAACAGCGGAAAATCACAAGTACTAAAACCAAGTTCCCAAAACCATAATTTAAATGTTTAAAGTAATAAATGAAAAGAAAACAGTTTGCGTATTAATCTCCGACTAGTTATGCCTTCAACCGTCCAAGTAGTCTCGAGCACGTCCAAGTGGTAAGCGTCCTCCTCTAAACCTGAAACTCACACTAACATACACACAAGTCAGCTTGAGCTGAGTGAGTTCAAGTTTTAATAATAGACATTTAAATAAATCATTCCAAGGGTTTAAATATAAAAACGGGATTATAAAACATTCCAAGAGTCTAAAATATAATACGGGATACGAACAGTTAGGCCATCATCAACACTAAGTATTCGTACTTAGACATCTATGTACATCCATTTATTTATATCCATATAAATACCATCCAAATAATAACATCAAGGTCGAGCACACGTACAACCCAAACACATAACATCCCTATATATAACAATATATATATATATATATATATATATATATATATATATATATATATATAACATCCACGTATAACATTCAGGGTCGAGCACACGTACAACCCAAACATGTAACATCCGATGATGATCATGCCACACGAGCCTCCCCCATCATGGGCTTTTCAGGGCCCGCCACAGGATTTAAGAACCTGAGTCGTATAGTTTGGCCCGGCCAAGACCACCATCCATCCGTACAATAATAACCTTCAGGGCCGAGAAAACGTACAACCCCAACACGTAACATCCGATGATGATCATGCCACACGAGCCTCCCCACTCACGGGCTTTTCAGGGCCCGCCACAGGATTTAAGAACCTGATTCGTATAGTTTGGCCCGGCCAAGACCACCATCCATCCGAACAAAATTAACATTCAGGGCCGAGAAAACGTACAACCCCAACACGTAACATTCCATAATGCAAGCAAACCCGAAGTAGGCATACATAACATTCCGTAGTTGATAACGACTACAACATCGCCAAATATAGGCCATACAATAATTTATATATGTATATATATATATATATATATATACACATACTATAACATTTCAAGGCCAACTATATACTAGCAAGCCTATATAAAATAGTTTAAACGTTTCATCAAGAAAAATCGTTTAATACTAGGAATTAATACTAGGCCTAATAGCAACCTCGAGCCTAGACCACAAGTAATATGTATAACCTTAAGGAATATAAGACCATAAACGAGTCTACAATATCCTAAGGCATAAAATATAGTTCACAAATAGTTTCGTAAATGCACAAATATGAATAAGGCTATGTAATACCATCCAAATAGTTGTAACGAGTAAAATCGTGTAAAATTGTATTACGGTGTGCATGCTAGCCCAAAACTTGAAAAGAGTAAAAATGGCATCATGAACTCACCTGAAACGAGCCACACAAACACCAAAGAGTTTGAGAACTTCAAAGCCAATCCACAGTTTACAAGCCTGTCCGATTTCACACAAAGATTACTAACTAAACGTACCGACTCGTTTATCCTACGAGACGTTCTAACATGATTTTCTTGACCTAAAGCCTTGACATTACCAAATTAAATTACATCAGCCCCCGAGGCCATGTATTTACCAAAACCACCCTTAGTTAATACCGGGACAAAGGGTTCCTAATTTACCCCCGAAAGTTGTTGACTTTATCGAATACGTGCGTTAACGGGTTGTTTATGCACTTAGATACCGAATCAGCTCTGTGTGGACCAAATTTAGTAAAATCACAGCCAACAACTCCACACAACGCTAGACGAGTTGGATGGGTCGGTAATTCGTAAGCACGATGCACAAATTACCAATAAACGCGAATTTGCGCCGTACCGACCCGTTTGAGTAACCGACAACCAATTCAGCCCCAATAACATAAAAATATAGTTTTTCACAGCCAAAAAATCCTACCGAGGCTACAACATCCGAATTGGTTGTTAATTCCCTCAAACAACGCGCTAGACGCAACAATTGACAAACTAGACAACCGAAACCTAGTTTTCACTTCATCAATAGTTGACCAATCTAACGAATGCCAAAACTCATGATACTAAAGTATATTACACTAGACATACCTAAGAAGATGATGGAGCACGAACTTCAATTATAACAGCCCCGAAAGATGCGAGAAAGGGCAGCCACCGGTTAAGCCTATAACGAACTTATCGATCAATAACGAATATAACATGCAGATTTTAGCATGCAAAGATGCATTTTATTAAATAGGAAAACCATGGAATTAAATTATTAAATTTTTACCAGAGTTGCATAAATATCTTAAGTTTATAAAAATATTTTTATTATATTTTTCTAGTGGACACAAAAATCATAAAAATTTCTCCAACAGAGAAAGGTATGTGCAGCTATTTCAGTGCGCAATAAAATGGTTTTATTTTTATAAAATTCATTACCCAGCCAAATTAAACGATTCCAATTGAGTTTGGTTCCTAACTCAAAATATTAACTTCTAGAAGTGGAACCAACCAATTTAGACTTGTCGAAAAAGGGTTATGATGTCGGGAAGACAGACCAGAATCCGTCATCCCGCATCAGCTTTGACACTCGATTTTATAAAATCATAAAAAGTATTCAAATCTCGTTCAAAAATTATGTATTATACCTTTCTGGAAACTAGACTCAAAGTAGAATATCATGGATTCAAGAATATATTAAAAAAAATGGACTATCATCAGGTTACAGGCCCTACAATAAACGAGTACGAATCTGTCAGAACTTGTTAAAATCAAAACTCAAACCCTAATATGTTTATGACATCTCTAGGGTTCAATAAAGGCTTTAATGGTGAAAAAGACATTCAATCGAACAATACTAATTTGGAATTAGACGAATATGGTTGGGTTATGGCTGGAATCTTTGAAAAATTCGATGGTGGTAGTGAGGTGAGGCTGCCGATCGGACCAAAGAAGGGAGGGGAAAAAGCTAGGGTTTTTGTTATAATATATTTACACTTTAGTCCCCCCCCCCCATCTTGTAAATTATGATATCTTGGATTAAACGTTAAATAAATAGGCTTACAAGAAAGACAAAGAGGTCCCCGAGGAAGGCCAGATCGAGTCTCAGTAAAAATACAAACTCTACAACAGATAGATCCTTTTAACGAAAATTTGCGGGCGTTACACGTTCCAATGAAACAAAGATGGACAATGGAGAAAGACCTCTCCGTACCTCCACGTTGACCACACAAAGAATTATATCCTTCGATGAGGAGGATCGATGTGATCTTGTGGATCCCAACCATGATGGTATGGTAATTACTTATGTATAGCTAACTGTTTTGTGTGCAGGATACTCGTTGATGGAGGAAGCTCTGTGAACAATATCCAGATGGATGCCTTGAAGAAAATGGATATCCTAGAAACGGATATTATCCCAAAATCCTCAGTCCTTTTAGGATTCAGTGGCAAGACCAAGGATACATTGAGAGAAATCAAACTTCCAATATATATTGAGGGAACTAACTCTCTACAAAAAATTTGTGTTATTGACTCATTATCTTGTTGTAATGTGATATTAGGGAGGCCCTGGATCCACAGCATGAAGGCAGTACCCAACTTATCATCAATGTGTGAAACTCCCAAGTCCTTGGGGAGTCATCAAGATTGAAAGTGATCAGCAAGATGCCGAGGAATGTTATGCTTCATCAATGAAGTGGACTACAAAGCCAACTCAAGCATAGCAATTACAGAAGCAACCAGGGGAGGTTCTGCAAGCAAGGGACCAGGATGTGAAGGAAGTATCCTTGGATCCTCAAGATACCAAGATCAAAGTTTTGATAGGATCGTGTGAGGATATCGGACAAGGATTGGTATTCTTCTTAAAGAAAAGAGCTTCTACCTTCGCCTGGAAACATGAAGATATGACAGGTATCTCTAAATCTATAATTACTCATAAATTTGGTATAGATAAATCTTTCAGGTCGGTGCATCAAAAGCGAAGGAAGTTTGCTCTTGAAAGAAATGTTATCATAAAAGATTAAGTGCAGAGGCTACTCAAAACCAAAATTATAAGAGAGGTGCACTATCCTAGATGGTTGGCCAATCTAGTTGTAGTCCAGAAGAAGAATGGGAAATGCAGAGTGTGTGGACTTCACAGAACTGAATAAGGCATGCCCAAAAGACCCATTTCCACTCCACATTGACTCGAAGGTGGATGAAACTGCTGGCCACGAACTGCTAACCTTCATGGATGCATCCTCAGGATTTCAATAAATTCAAATGGAGCCTTCAGATCAAGAAGACACAGCCTTCATGACTCCCACAGATATATAATGTTATATTGCAATGCCTTTTGGATTAAAAAATTCAGGTGCAACATACCAGAGGCAAGTCAACATGATGTTCAAAGATCAACTAGGGGACACGATGGAAGTCTACATATATGATATGGTGGTAAAATCAAGGAGGGCTGAGGATCATCTTAAAGACTTGAAAACAGCATTTAACATCTTGGATGAGTCAACATTAAGTTGAATCCCGCCAAGTGTCATTTTGGGGTTAAAGCAGGAAAGTTCCTTGGGTACATGGTCACCAAAAGAGGAATAGAAGCAATCCCTGAGCAGATCAAGGCTATCCTGGATATCAAATCACCAAGAAACGTCAAAGATGTCCAAAGGTTGATAGGAAGAATAGCAGCTCTCAATAGATTCATCTCAAGATCTTCAGAGAAGTGTAATGACTTCTATGATATCTTGAGGAAGAATGAAAAATTCGAATGGGGAGAGAAGTAAGAAAGAGCATTGGTATCCTTGAAGGAATACTTATCCTCAGCACCACTCCTAATAAAGCTAGTTGATGGTGAACCATTCTCATTGTGCTTAGCTGTTTCGGGGAATGCAATAAGTGCTGTCTTGGTCAAAGATCACGAAGGTCAACAACATCCGATATAGTATGTAAGTTAAAGCCTACTAGATGCTGAATGCAGGTATTCTTATCTTGAAAAATTAATTTTAGCACTTATAATGGCTTCTACTAAATTAAGATATTACTTTGAAACTCATGCTATTCATGTAAAAACTAACTATCCTATTAAGGCTGTTTTGAGAAAACCAGAAATGTTAAGAAGGATGGCAAAGTGGCCTGTAAAACTTAGTGCATACGATATCTTGTATGAGCCAAGAACAGCCATCAAATCTCAGGCACTTGCCGACTTTGTGGCTGATTTTAGCCAGGATATACTTGAAGAAGTAGAAAAAGAAGTTCAACAATTGGAGGTCAAGGAGAGTTGGACCTTGCATACTGATGGTGCCTCTAACATAAGAGGGACAGGTCTAGGTATCCTGCTAAAATTGCCAGAGGGGGACATTATACCTCTATCTATATCTTGTGAATTTCAGGCTACTAATAATGAGGCTGAATATGAAGCCTTAATAGCTGGTTTACAATTGGCTAAGGATATGAAGGTCAGGTATCTTCAAGTTTATGTTGATTCATTATTATTAGCTAACCATTTTAATGGCTCTTATGTAGTGAATGTAGAAAACTTAGCAAAATATTTAGAAATAGTTAATACATTAGCTATGTGTTTCGAAACATTTGATATAGTACAGGTACCAAGAGAAGAAAACGCTGAAGCAGATGCCTTAGCAAATTTAGCATCAGCTCTCAAGATACCGGGTGATATCAAGATACCCATCTTTCATATCCTGACTCCAGCAACAAAAGAGAACCACTATGTCATGGAGACTTCAAAACCTGAAGACGATCCAATATCCTGGACCCGTCCTATAATACGGTATCTTCAGGATAACAAGATCCTAGAAGGAGAAAATCCCAGAGCTTTTCGAATGAAGGTAACTCAATATATTATCCTAAATGATATTTTGTATAGAAAATCATTTGCAGGTCCATACTTGAGGTGCTTGGAACATCGTGAAGCACAAGAAGTCCTCAAGGACATACATGAAGGTGATTGTGGAAACCACATTGGGGGTAGAGCCTTAGTATTAAAAATACTGAGGACAGGTTACTTCTGGCCAACAATGAGGAAGGATGCAATGAACTTCTCCCAGAAGTGTGATGCTTGTCAAAGACATAGCAACATCTTACATCAACCAGCTGAACCATTATATCCTATCATATCCCCGTGGCTATTTATGAAATGGGGAATGGATATTGTGGGAAAGCTGCCCAAGGCTCCTGGTGGAAAAGTCTTTATGCTTGCCATGACAGATTACTTCTCCAAATAGATCGAAGCTGAGGCATTTGTCCAAGTTAAAGAGAAGGATGTGATCTCATTTATCAAGCGCAATATCCTGACAAGATTTGGTATCCCGGCATAGATCGATTGTGACAATGGATCACAGTTCATTGGTAGTAGAATAACCAACTTTTGTGAAAGTTGGGGAATCAAGATGGTAACTTCAACTCCAGTACACCCTCAAGCCAATGGTCAAGCAGAGTCTAGAATAA
Organism: Bidens hawaiensis; assembly: GCF_021521415.1. Lineage (NCBI taxonomy): Eukaryota > Viridiplantae > Streptophyta > Magnoliopsida > Asterales > Asteraceae > Bidens > Bidens hawaiensis. Next base: position 2,078,984 of record NW_027491324.1, read on the forward strand.
GATTGTCATCAACAATTTAAAGAAGAAGTTGGGGTCCAATAAAGGAAAATGGGCTAAAGAACTACCATTTGTACTTTGGGCTGATCGAACCACTTCATAAAATCCAAGCGGTCAAACACCTTTCTCTTTGGTGTTTGGAACCGAAGCTGTTATCCCTACAGAGATGGTGATCCCCACAGCAAGAACCAGCATCCAAGATACTAAGTCCAACAACCAAAGCCTCACTGAAGACCTTGATTGAGAGACCTTGCCAAAATCAGAATGGCAGCGTATCAACAAAGAATAGCCAAGTCCTACAACAAGAACATTCGAATTCGAAGATTCCAAGTAGGGGACATGGTGTTAAGAAAAGCATTCCAGAATACCACTAACCCAGCAGATGGAAAGGTAGCTCCAAAGTGGAAAGGTCCTTACTTGATCAATACAGAAGCAGGAAAAGGA